>NW_015150802.1:275032-313390 GCF_000732505.1 Cyprinodon variegatus
TACTCCTTGCTATCAGAAATAAAACCGTGTGAAACTGACAAGTGCTCAGTAGAAAAGTGCAGCAGAAGGTGCCATGTTTTAAAGTAGTCAGTTAGAGTTACTGAGATACAGAGATATCATAGAGAAAATAACTTAACTTCAGATGGAGATCCTCTGGACAGCTGCAACAGCTGCACACTCCATATCTGCACAGATTAAGTGAATATAAATTAAAGTGAAAAATATCTTCTGGAAAATTGTTTTAAATATAAAATACATGGAATGCCAAAAAGACAACATCCTTCTTGAGTTGAGAAAAAAAGCAATGAAGTGGTGCTTATGTATGTAGACGTAGCAGATTTGAATGTTGAGCAAGAAAACATAATTTGCACATTACCTTCAAGAATCCTCACTTAGAAGATGGCATCCCCCCACAGATGCCAGACATGGTAGCCAGCACACTGAAGAACCTACCCTGCCCTGCCAACATATGGTCCCAGGTAGTCCACCCCCTGCCAAGTATGGCATGCCAGCCACTCGAGCCCAGGCACCATTCATGGAAATTATCTATTATTAGGTAGCTGTGGTAGAAACAGTTATAAAATGTCATCTACTCTAGCTAATCATGTCACACATTAAACTTTGTTGTGCCCTTTACGCCACATCAAGATCTTCCTTAGCGGTCCTCACAGCAAGGTAGTTTCATTACACATAGTCCTGCTGAGTGAGCACTGTTGCCATGTCACCTCTAACTTAATCTGTCACATTCAATGTTGTGGTCACTTGGTGTGTATCTAATGTTCAACAGGGGGTCTTTGAAGTGCAAACCTACTTTTCAGTTCTCCTGTCACGTTTCTTTGCTGTGGTTGATCACTCCAAGTCTCTTCATCTTCCTCCTTTGTTATCCAATCACACGATTAACCAAACTGAGAGGTTTTCATTACCAGACTCACTCCGAATGCAGTGAGTAAAAAAAAAAAAAAAAAAAACCCACAAAAGGATAAGCTAAGATTAAAAAAAAAAAAAACCTTCCATCAGTCTTGTTATACTGCAGGTATGTGGTGCATGTTCTGTAGAATCGGCAGGTTGTTTCCGCATTCAGTCAGGGAGTTAGGGGGTGAATCAACTGGTTAATGAGACTGCCTACTTTAGAAGAAGTTGTCAATTTGAGATAGTTTGATTTGACTGATTTCCTCACATCTGTCTTTATCACTGTTATGGTGAATAACTAAGGATATATTGAAAGTTATATTGTTAATAATGTTGCAGCTTTATGTTGCATCTGGTGGTTAACAATGAGTTTTACAGTAAGTTTTAAGTGTGGGTTATGCAAATACATATTAATTTCAATTCAATTCAGTTTATTTATATAGCACCAATTCACAACACATGTCATCTCAAGGCACTTTACAGTTCACCAGATCATCAGTTAGATTGATTCAAAGTTTTCTAACTAAGGAAAACCAGTTGATTGCATCGACTCATTGACTTGAAGGCAATCCCTCACACTTAGCATGTTTGTAGCGACAGTGGAGAAGAAAATCTCCCTTTTAACAGGAAGAAACCTCCAGCAGAACCAGGCTCAGTGTGAGCGGCCATCTGCCGAGGCCGACTGGGGTTCAAGGAGACAGAAGCAGAGATACAAAAGGCAATTACAAAAGTAAAAGTAAAGTAAATTCTTAGAAAAATTGGTTTATTATCCCTAATTCTAAAATATATTCATTGTCTAATATTGAAGAAACTAAATTCTTTCTTGCTTTTTTTGTCAATATATGTGAGAGATAAAAAAACAACAACCTCATATCGGCCACTTAAGTCAAAGCAGAACAAATAAAACATTACAAACTAGTGTTTGAGCAAAGGTTTGGTGCCCAGATACAACATATCAGATTCTGCCATAGCCCATTGTTACCTACAATGCAGCCATGGCTCTGCAGCATCTGCGTACTTTACTCAAAAAGAAAAAAATGTCATGATATATCTGATTTTAGCCTAAAAAAATCTCATATTGAATCATGGGTATCTAAAGTACAGTGTATAACCTTGAAATTTTTTCCTCTTCAAAAGGAGGTAGAAGAGACCATATTTTCATTAGGTCTGAATGTTGTATAATTGAAAAATGAAAAGAAGCTCTCATGGAAATTTACTATCAGTGTCTAAGTGGGAGTAAAAGATAGTATGGGTTGATGAATTTAAAGTACAGCCAGCCACTGTTTTTGGACCTGGAGTAAATGCAGTTACTGTATAGTCCACAGTGTTTTTGATATTAGTTGAAAATTCCCTTATGTCTAAAGCTTTCATATAACCCAGAGAATGTTTGAGATCAATAAGATTTTCATTTTGTAAGAAGTTACAGAAAAAGACAATAAACTGCTTATAAAAAGAAGTAATAAACTTCTCACTATTATGTATAATGGATAAAAAGGATTTATTAAATATTAATGAAGAGGATTTGTTACTTTTCGATTGTAATCATTTTGTCCACCATGATAAAACACAGAAAAAAAAGGGTTAAAGTTTACATCCTAATTTTATAAACTGTGTTTCTTTGTGTTAAGAATATCTTTTAGATTATCATTTAGTACATATTGTAAATTTCACGTGCAAAAACACATTTAAAAGGTGTGCATATTAACACATTTCCAGATGTTTGACAGCTGTTAATTTGAATACATGCTTAAGTAAGAGATTAGTCTTGAGAATATGTATATTTTTTAAGATAGGTTTGTTTGGGTAAAGGGCAGCTGCAAGCTCTCAGAAACAAAAGTTCAGCACAGTTCTGCTGGTGTAGCATGTGATGAGTACAAAAACACTTTACTAAAGTAAATAAGCTTAGGAAAATGACTGCCAGGAAAAACAGACTCTCAAAATCCAGGAAATAGATTTTAATCGCTTATGACCTGATTAATTTAATAGGGAAGCATGTCAGTCCACTAAACACGATGGTCTATTAGCTTAGCAAAAACCAATAAAACAAAAATACATTTAGCATATATTTAATTAAGTTACAACATGCCTTGTAGTTGTGTGTGAAATGTAAATACATTCCCATTAGACTGGGCTATTGTAATTTTTTACTATCAGGAAGTCCACAAACTGTAGTTAAAAGACTTCAGGTGATCCTAAATGCTATAGCCAGAGTTCTGATGAAAATTAAAAACAGAGGTCATAGTTATCCTATCCATGATTCTCTTCATTGGATTCCTGTTAAATTTAAAACATGATTTAAAATCCTCCTTTTCAACTCTTAGTGCTGTCTTTCATCCTCTGACATGGGAGCTGGCTTGGAGTTCGTCTGCCTGGCTGTGTCTTTCCTAGACAGGGCCACCTGTTAAGCTGGTTTACAGTTACCTTTTGTATCTCTGCTTCAATTTTCTAGGTCTGCTGCTGTCTCCTAGAACCCCAGTACGCTGAGCCTGCTTCTACTGGACGTTTCTTCCTGTTAAAAGGGAGTTTTCCTCTCCACTGCCGCTACAAGCATGCTTGGTGTGAGGGATTGCTGTCGAGTCAATGAGGCATTGCAATTAGCTGATTGTCCTTAGATAGAAAAATTTGAACCAATCTAAATGTATGATCGGTTTGAATTGTAAAGTGCCTTGAGATGGCATTTGTTGTGAATTGGCACTATATAAATAAACTGAATTGAATTGAGCAAATGCACAAGTCTGACTGAACATTTCCTGAACATTACAGAATGGCTTTACTTGTTTTATTAATGCTTTTTTTTTGGTTACTTTTGTTTTGACTGGCAGCTGATTTTTTTTCTCTCTTTAAAGTAAGGGTATTGTTAACTTTCAAGAACAACTGTAGATACCACTTTAGCTTGGTGTCATTGTGAGACTAACATAGAAATTACACTAATGGGAATGTGGAATTTAAAAAATGCCTTTAAGCTTGCATATAAATGCAAAATCTAAAAAAAAAAAATAGCTATATTAAGCAAATCCATCATCTCGGAGTAAATTGTGCATAACCAGCATTTGTGAAAATTTTACAGACATATCTTTTGTATCCCTCTACTGTCATGATTGCAGTTCTGGAAGCTTATCTGATTACTCACGTTATTCACGTGCCATTCCCTTCCCGCTCTCTAATTAACATTGATTTTATTCACCTGCTCCCGTTGCTATATATTCGGTTCAGCCCAGCTATCTGGGCCAGATCATTATTCTTTGTTTTATTTGTTTTATGTATTCCTGTCAGTTGTTCATGTTTGTTTTCAAATGTAGTTAACTTTCTGGGTTATGTTCAGACTCTTGGAGGCCAATGGATTGAGAGGGTGATAATGTTTGTCTCCTGTCTCCTGATTGTGTCCAGGCCCTTCTCCGTGGAGCACTCAGGGTTTTGGCTCGGAGCGTGGGGGAGGTCAGTTTTAATTCCAGTAGTCCATGCTTCCTGGATTGGAGCACAGTTTAAAGTTCTGCATTTATCCTGTTACCATTTCTTGTCTCTGTCCCTTAACCACTGAGCCCGCCTGTCAGCATCTGTGCGTGTCTGTCTGACCTCACTGCCGGACTCATCGAACTCTGAACCTGCCGGAATGTTTTGTGGATTCCTGGAACCCTGTATCTGTCTGTTCCTGCTTGGATTGGAACCCCTGGTCAGGCTATGGACTCCTGGATTCAAGAACTGTTGCTGTCCGATCTGTATCCCTGAGCTGAATCGGATTCCTGCCTGCTCCCTGAGGTTGCTGCGTCGAGGATGGTCTCTGGGCAGCTCTGTGCCGCATCTAGTTTGGCAGTCCATTGGCTGGATCCTGCCTTCCTATGAGAGGATGGGCTGAACTGTTAAACAAGGTAAGTGACTCAAACGGATAATTATCTTGTGTCAGATTATCGTGGTCACTGTCCTGTGTTTTCCCACATCCAGAGAGCCAGTGATGAATGATGCTCTGGCTTTCACCTACAGCCACTGCAGGTCCGCAGATCCACAGCAGCCCACTTTTCTGTTCTGTTTTATAATTTTGTTTTTTGACATCTGGAATCCGCCCTTTGAGGTGGGGCTCTGTCATGATTGCAGCCCCATGATCGTAGCTTATCTGATTACTCACTGAGTAATTAGATAAGCTAAGTTCCCTCCCCGCTCTCTAATTATCATTGTTATTCACTTGCTCCCTCTGCTATATTTTTATGTTATTTATATGCTACATATTCTTTGTTTTATTTATGTTATGTATCCCTGTCTGTTGTTCATGCTAGTTTTCAAGTTTAGTTAAGTTCCTGGTTCATGTCCTGATTCATGGAGTCCAGTAAATTGAGAGGGTGGTAGTGTTTATCTCCCGTCTCCTGATCATGTCCCAGCTCTTCTCAGCTGAGCCCTTAGGGTTTTGGATTGGCCTGCGGGGGAGTTGGGTCCTGGTTCCATCTCATTCAATTTGTAAGGTTAATTGCTCAAATTTAAGCAACAGATTCTTTATTGGGTTAACAGAATGTCTGACATTCACACTAGATTTCCCATACTGTGCAAAAAGTCAGTGGTTTCAGTCTCCTGCAGTATGTAGGTGTCAACTCATTACAGTAGGCCTAGTTAATTTGACATATCTTATTTAAATTCGTCAAGGAAAGCGTCACTCAGCAGACCCATCCCAACCAGACTGTAATTAGTACCAACTCATCGCAACTGTACTTATTACTAAAGCAATAAATTAATTTCAATAGAATATAGTCTTAAAGTATATATGACTCTCCAACATCAGACCAGTACACCAGATATGATGCAACATGTGTTGTTTTTAAAATAAAAATTCTTATTTACCTTAAAATTAGAATTTTATTTCACTCACTAAAACATTAAAATATTGATATGGTAGGGTGACCAGATGTCCCCCTTTTCCCGGACATGTCCTACTTTTCATACCTAAAAAAATGGGGGGAATTTCAAAATCATTTGGGATTTTGGTCGACTACAGTGCAGCAGAACCGAGCCTTGAGCTCTGGGTCTGGTCCAGTGCAAGGAGCCAGCAGGAACGGAGCAACCGAACCCGACCCGGTGACGGTAGCCTGGACAACGGCGTCCCCATGCTTCCCCCTGTCTGCCTTACCATGCAGGCAGTAAGGCAGACGGTAAATCACCATAGATATGCTCATTTCGGTAAAAGAAGTTTAGCAACTCCTGCTTTAAACTGTCCAAGATTTTGAAAGCCGTCTTTGGTAAAATGCTTAGAGCAAATGAACAGCTGAGCATCAAACTTTGCAGGGATCTTCTGATAGACAATAATAATCAATGGCTGTTGAGTCTTCGGATCCTTGGGAAGACTGAAAATTTTACCGTGCAGCCTGGAACAATGCATTTACGCCCGTGGTTCTGGCTTATTTTCAATAGAGAAACTGCCTTTAACTCTTGTAGAAGTAAACCCACCTGTAGGCTAAACAGCTAAACCGGCGTCTTACATCTACTTCTACAGTATAACTGACGTCAGTTTGGGGCTTCGTTTGAATTCGAAAGTAAAAGTCTTGGTAAAGGAAAAAATTTGGTGTAAAAGTACAGATTTAAAAAAATAAAAATTACTTAAGTACTGAAAATGAAGTATACATATTAAGTTTGTTAGATATTTTACATCTCTAATGGTTTTATAATTCTTTGGTTGAATGATATTCAGAATTCAAGGAACACCATTAGCTTTGAAATGGAAAGTAATACTGTGCAATTTTTTTGAATGGCAGGGTTCTGAAGACAACCAATAAATATATTTTCATACATGTTCCCAAATGGGTCATTAACAGTGTGTAAGAAATTATTGTTTTTCTCCATTCCTTTCTCATCACAGATCTAATTTCAGAAAGACACACATTAAAAATTGATATGAAAATAATGCTTCAGGAAACAGTTCCCTCTCTTTCCTTCCATTTAGCTGTAAAGTAATGAGCACTTTTGGACCTTGCATCTGTTCAGAACATTAACAATTTCTCATTTCAGTTTTATGAAGAATATTTTCCAAGATGTTGCTGTTGCTATTTTATATTGTTAATTTCAGTATACTGGGAGTACTGTATTTATAGACACGCACAGGGCTGCCTGTCAAGATGAGATACCACTGAGAAGAAGAATGACAAAGCTCTTCCTGGAACGCATCCAAATTCAATCTTCTGCATGTTAAAGGTTCAGAGCAGAAGCAAAGGGATTATTAAAGTGTCACAGGAGAACCCAGGAATATAGTAGAAAGTGTTGTTGATGTCGTTCCTTTTTTGTTTAAGAGTAAAATAGTTATGAGACTTCAAAAATGTGCTCTTTGGTTCAGTTTTCCAGTAGACATTAATTACAGTAATTGAAGTTCCATTGAGACCAGCTTAAACACTGCTTGGAGAACTTTGGAAAATTACTAAGAATGCCTTTTTTCATTATATCCTTTTGTTCCCCAACAGTAACTAATTCTCATGGAAAATATTTCTGATAATAGTGTATACCTTTTAAAGGTTTAACATACAAGCACCCACTTACTGAAAACAAAATTATTTTTGAATTAAAATAATATTTGTCAAATTATGTTTGTGTGTGCATATATATGTTGACATATTCTAAAAATGCTGTACAGTTATGCACATACACATATTATCATGACAGATTGGCAAATGAGAGAACAAGTAAACTAGATAGTTTACTATGAAACAATATGACGAAAACAATCTTATTTAACTGTGATCTTCTAGTCATTGCATTCTTCCTAGTTTTTGTGCAAAATAACAGTAGAAGGGATGTACAACAATAAGACATAAAATTAAGAACACCTGCCTTATACCAATTAAGAAACTTCCAGCTAAGAATGCAGATTTATATGCAGGAAGATAATAAAACACTTACAAAAGAGATAGAGCTTCCTTATAAGCATATGTTCAAAGAAAGGCGTCATATAGTGTGAACATAAAGTGCAAGTGTGTGTGTCTGGGGAGGGGGTTATGTTATTCCTTCTTTTTCATTTCAAAACAGCCCTGATTTATTGAGGATTTGACTCCATTTAACCCTTGAAGGTGTGCTGCGGTATGTAGCATCAATACATTTTAGGAAAATATTTTACTTTCTTCAAGCTGCAAAGTCAAACCTCCATTTATTGTCATGTTGGCTATCTTGATAGCTTTCCTAATTGCTCACCTCACTCAGTTGCCGAACGCTCCCCGCTCACTAATTGACATGCATCTTATCCACCTGCTCCTTCTGTTTTATACACATCTCAGCCCAGCTATTAGGGCCAGATCATTGTTTGTTTGCGTTTGTCCTTTTGAGTTTTCCTCGGAGGCCTTATTTCAAGTTTTCGTTCCTGTAGGCCAGTGGTCAGAGAGGATTATTTGTCTTCTTGGTGTCTCCTGATATGGACATTTGCAGTTGGTTCATTCAGTGTTTTGCTTAACTCTCAAGAGATTTTATCCTTTGTTACTAAACTCACTCTGTTGTCTACTTCTTTTAAGAACTGCTTGGAAGGAAAGGATGCAAGCAAATTTTTTTTAAGGCTCATTTATTTAAACAGACATAGAGTTGTGATGATTAAATGTGTAATAAATAAATGTAACCTTGAAGTTGACAGTAAATGTTTAAATACCATGGTCTTAGTTGTGTAAATCCAGTACATGGCCCAGTACACACATTACTCTCCTCTCTCACACTTAGAATATGTTTAGACATTGTGACGCAGATGGAAAATGCTCCTCTTAATTCATAAAGAATATATTATGAGTTTGCTCTGGTGATTTATTTTATAACATTCTTAGAGAGAGACGTATTACCTGTCAGTTTGGTATTTTTGTGCTTCAGTTTAAAAAAGGGAGTAAACCTATAAAGTGTGACAGAAACTCCAACTGTTTGCCTAAATGAAGCTGCCCATTTCATAAAGATTACACAGCTTATATACACTAAAAAAGTGTTTTCTTAGTCATTATTACAGGAGTTTTCCTTTATAGCAACACTAAATACTTTGGTAAAAAAATAAATAAAAAAGGTTTTTAAGGATACTGAAAATGAGAATCTACTATTGATCACATAAAGCATTAATGTGTCCTCCTAACCACCTTTGACAATTGAGATTTTATCTATTTTTCTGTACTTATGGCCCTTATGATATGACTGTGTACTGAATATTATCAGAAAGTTAGAGGCATTTGTTTATATAAAATCACTTTCCCCTTTTAATCATTCAGAAACAGTTTTGGAGCAGTAGTTATAACATTTAATTTTACATTGTGCACTCTATATAATAATAATAATTAAAACTTTAGGTAAATAATAATAACTTCTTATTTTGCAGCAACAGACTGTAGCTTTTGGAAAGACAGACATTCACAAAGTACTTTGAGAGTGTGAAAGTTCTGACTGGACTTAACGTCTTTTGAGAAGAAAACATTTCATTCTTTAAAATGGTGGGTTCAGGGACTTCTGTAAAGTTGGCAAGATTTTTGCAGAACATTTCTTCTACAAAACTAACATTTCTCTGCAACCACAGCAAGTCAGGCTGTGAGATACAATACAATTGCAATTCTTTCAAAGCAACCTTCTCAGGGAGACTTACATTGAACTCTATGCAGATCTCACCTGTCCTAAAGTGTGCAGGGACCATCTGCAAATTACAACAAGAAAGTATAAAAGAAAAAAATGTAATAGCGTCACTAGACAGTGGTGTACTGTCATAAAAATCCTCTTATATGTGCGTCATCTCAAGTTTATCATACTAAATTTGCATTGCTCAAAATGTTTACAATATTTTGAGGAATTTCCCAAAGCCAATAGCCTACTTACCAAAGCAATAATCAAAGTCACTTTTGCTGTGTATAGGATAAAGAAGAATTTCATCAAAAGAATTTTCATAATACATCAAACAGCTTTGGATGAAGGAATTTGACTTTGGAAAAGCTTTATCCAAAGTGCAGGGTAATTTTGTTGCTATTTTAATACTTTTCTCATTGATAGAAATATTGTTAGTGAACGCATTATCTATTTAAATGACAAAGCTTTTCCATAGTGAAATTATTTTATCCAAAGCTGTTTGATTTATTGAGAAAATGTTTTCATGAAATTATTTTCTATCCTATACAAAGCAAATGTGAGTATTTTGGTATATAGGCTATAGACTTTTTGGAATTTCCTCAAAATATTTTAAAACATTTTAGCAAGAGGAATTTCGTATGACAGACGTGAGATGGCATACAAATAAGATGATTTTGAGGAAAGTACACCACTTTCTGTTGACACTAATACATATTTTAAAATACTTTCTTCCTGTGTTGCAATTTGCAGATGGTCCCTGTGCACTTGAGGACAAGTCAGCTCTACATAGAGACCAATATAAATCTCCCTGAGAATGTCATTTTGAAGAAAATGTGATTGTAGCTCACTGCCTGACTTGCTGAGGTTGCAGAGAGATGTCAGTTTTGTAGAGAAACGTTCCACCAATGAGTTATTGAGCTGGAAAAGCCTAATCTTCGACTATCTTTCCAACTTTACGGACTATGAGGTCTAACGTATAGAATGATACAATGAGGCTCAATGTTAAACTTTAAGTTCTATTTAAGGAACACTTTCAATAAAGCTGTCCTAAAGTAAAGCAATTGATATGAGGAGAATATTAAATCCCTCAGAAATACATGAAATCAGTGCCGGTGCACCTCCAAAGAACACTGCCCACTGCAGACAGGGCATCGAGTGCCAGGGAGGGCCCCAAAAAATCACAAATAATAAACATCATAACAATAAACAAAACAATGTATTTAAAACAAAAATTTATATAAAGCTTCCATTTAGATAGTGATACAAAACAAAAACAAAATCTGCTCAAGAAAAAGATAGAAAGATACATCCATCGTATATTAATTTAGAGAAGCTCAGTTTGGAAAATTATGATTAATGCTGAATAATATACAGTACCGGCATATACCAGTTCCATCAAAGGTCCTACATGGGCACTGAATATCCTAATCTGGTTTTATGGATGTATGGTTATGGATGTAGTTCTAAATGTGTCTATATGTAAAAAAACAAAAAAAACAAAAACAAAAAAACATTAAACAGTCATACCACCAAATCCTAAAGTTGTGTTTGCTTTGAAAATGTGACTGAATGTTACATAAGCATGGTGGATGGCGAGTGATCTACAAAGCATTAGCCTAGCCACCACTGTCTGCACACTACGTCTTCTTCGTCTCTGGTTGCATCCAACAGGTGATTATGGCCCCCCTGTTGTATATATGTGTGTGGCCTCAGATAAATGAGAATATAACTTCCTACATGTGGCTTTGAAATAATAATAATATATATATATATATATATATATATATATATATATATATATATATATATATATATCTTCATATTAAAAAGCCATTTTTGTTAGACAGAACAAAGCAACTTTATTTAGACATATGTCAATTTGAAGTATGCTAAGTAGACCAAAGTCCTTTCAAAAATGAAATTACTACAAAAAAGAAGTTACTTTAACCATTTTATGTTTTATTTTATTTTTTTCCAGCACTAATGGCTGACAGTATAGTGGGTATGAGAGAGGGGGAGGGAGTTATGGCAAAGGCCACAAGTCGGATTTGAACCCGGGTGGGCCACGTCAAGGACTAAAGCCTCCGTACATGGGTCACGTGCGCTAAATACCCCACCACTAATGCACGACCATTTAAAATAGTGCCCACTTCATACATATGCCTCATATATATATATATATATATATATATATATATATATATAGAGAGAGAGAGAGAGAGAGAGAGAGAGAGAGACGGAGAGAGAGAGAGAGATTTTTCTTTTTTTTGCTAACCCTAACCCTAACCCTAGAACAGTTTATTTGTAGGAAGGATGCCCAGCCGCTTTCAATAAGGCTGTTGAATTTCTGTTCATTCAAAAGTATTAAGGAACCAATGTAAATCAGTATCAATTATAGGATTGTTGAATTGTTGAATTAAAGGTGTTTGGCAAAATTGAGTATGAATACTTAACTGTTTGGAGTTTTTATTAAGGTTTTAAGTTTTACTTTAAAAATGTACGTTTTGTTTTTTTGTGCTGTTTGGATCTTGCCACATTAGTTCGTTTTTTTTTTTCTATCAGCTTTTCTTGTGTGCCACTAAACTTAAATTATGTTATCAGGACTTGATGAAGTGCATCCTTACAGCAAGTTTTGTTATAACATGTTTCATATTTCATGTGTTCAGCAACATAAGGGCAATGAGCTGTTTAAAATGTAGAAATTTTAGTTATCCTTTTTGTGAAATGAAACTCTGTATCAGCTAAATTGTTTGCAGCTTATTAATGCATTTAGTCTTTCAATGTTGTTGAATGAGCTGAGAAATAAGAAAAAAAAAAGATTCTTTTATGTTTTCATGCAGAAATTATTAAAAGATCAAAGAATAATTATAGTTACATTAAAATCTTCTAAGCCAAACCCAAATTCATCTAAATGCCTAAAAAAATCCGTTGACTGTGCAAAATTATTATGTTTTTATTCTTTTGTACAAGTTTAATTAGCAGCCTTTATTCCTATATATTATTATCAATAGGGAGGATTGCACATGCACTTGATCCCATGTAATTTTGTTTACAGGGTCCAAACAGGGTTAAATATATTTCACTTACCCTTTGGTCATTTGTTGAAAAATAAACTGTTTTTTTCTCCTATTTACAATACAATTTCATAACAATTTCCTCCATTAACCTCCATTAACAACACTTTGCGACTCAAAGCACAGCATATCTGTGATCATTCCTGAAAAAATAAAAGCCATCATACTACTTTTTCCCAGCAAATAATCTAGTTTACTTTGAGTCCTTTGATTTCCAGCTTAACTGTTATCCCATTTCTATGTTGCATAAAATAAACCAAACTTTAGTCATTGCAACTGAGCAGCAAAAAGTTGATCAAAATAAAATGTTTTATTTTTATCTGTAATATCCAGCTATTTCAGAGAGCAATTTAAATTAATCATCCTGACAAAATACTCTCTTTGATCTTCCCCACAATAAAGTCCATGCATTCTCTGGAGGACTTGCCACTATCAGCGTCCACAGCAGCTTCTGTAAAAATCCAGTAGAGAGAGAATCTCAGTAAAGCTGTTGAACTGATAACATCCTTTGCTGTGTTCTTTAAAAAAATGGAGCACTAGACTAACTGAAGTTATGTATTGTGTTTTAAAATGTTATTTGTCCCACATGTTTAGAGGCAGGACCCAAAATTTAGAAATCTGCCATTTTCTGACCAAACTGTCCTCTGCCTAGATTATTCCCTCTTTCTCTTGGCTGGCGCCACTGAACTTTAAAGACAACACAGAACTGTTCCTGGCTGTAGCTCGTTTGCATTTAAAACAAAGCCTACAGATGATGTTTTTACTCACCAAGAATAAAAAAAAGACCAACACAAAAAATAACTTCTGCAACTAAGACTACCCTCTACTATTCAATCTGTGGGCAAACTGAACCCTGTTAGTTGAGGTCCTCTTCATTTAAGACTCTCAACTGAACTTTATTTATAAAAGTGTTTAAAACAAACACAGCTACCACAAAGTGCTGTACATACCAAGAAATGTTAGAACTGTATAAAAAGAACATAAAGGTTTAAAAGATAAAACAAAATAAAATAAATTGATTGAAACAGTAATGCTTTCTTTTACAGTACATCCATAACCATATAATAATATGGTAATAACATAGCAAGTCATGCTATTTTACTTTGTAACAAAAAAAAACTTTATTTGGTAATTACCCAAAACTTAAATAATTGCTGACATGTAATTATTATAATTGTATGTTACTATGTAACAACAGAGACATTTGATGGTTAATTACCATTAGGTTACCCATGGTTTCTATTATTGGCCACCACCTACCACCAGATTACAAAGTAAATTTTTATTCATGATTAGGTAAATAAAGCATTATAAAACTGGACTCAAGTTACATATAGGAGTTTAGTTATGAAGTTTGGCTTGCTGTCTTCTAGGTTTGGTTTTCTGTTATATGCAAGGGCGTAGGTTTGATTTGAACTTTGGTAGGGACACTATTGGTCTGGTGTCATTGGTGCTATGCAATATGCATGCCCTTTTTTATGCTCGATGTGAGCATCCGTACTGATAAGAGGAATTCATTGTTAAAAGAGAAAAGCAATATTTTGCTCCATTAATAAAAATGTTATAAGCTCTACACTCATTAGATGCTGTTTTTCAATGTTTGAAGTATCACCAGCTTTGATGAATGTGGAATTAGGACTGTTTTCCACTTTGAAAACGGTTTCATTTGAACGACTAAGAGAGAAGGTAAATACAGTATTTTCCTTTGAAGATATAGAATTGTGCAGAGTTAAACCCCACTATAATATTTGTACCTACTATGCTCTCTCTGTATCAAGCAAGAATAATACCTTCATTAAAATATTAACTTCACTATAAAAGTTGAACATCTGGGCTGTAGTTACTCTGTGTAGAGTATTTCATGTATTTTATGTGGGGCTGAAAAAAAATGAATCATATTAATTGATTATTTCAATAAACGTCAACTAATTTAGTAAGTGATTCATCATTAACTGGAGTATAGAGACTTTAAAACATACAGTAATATAAATGTAGAGCAACCCACTTAGATCAGTTATTATATCAAAATTGTAAAAATAAAAACAAAAAAATGAAAACAGTAATATCAACTAAATATCGGTAAAAAGGAAACCGTCACATTTTCTTTTTTAGTTGGCAGTGGCTAAGAATCAGAAATGTTGATGGCTTACAGCCTTTATTTGCCCATTTTTCCAGCAGTCTTCAGAACTCCTGACTGACTCAGAATATTTCGTTTTATAAAAGAAAAAAAAAGGTTTGGTTTTTTAGTGTACATGATATTCATTTTTTTATTGGGACTAGTTTTGTAGCCAAATATTAATTGTAGTAACCGCTGCATTCTAGTGTGAATAAATTTTCAATGTTGTGCTCCAAGCACACGCGGACTAGAAAACAGCCAATCAGAGAGAGAGAAGGCGGAACTTAAACAACCAATGAGAGGTGAGTTAAACAGCGCAGCACAGTTCCATGCGCTGCTACATGAAAGGGACAGGAGAGACCAGGCAGAGGAGCTGCGAGAGGAAAAGAAGCCACTGCTGCAACAACTACTGCTGGAAATTATAAACATGTTCCTCACATCCAATTATTGGTCGGGACAATTAGGTCGGTTCAAAACTTTGGTAGGGACATGTCCCTATGGTCCCTATGCAAAACTACGCCCATGGTTATATGCCAGGTAATAAACTGCATTTTACTGCATAATAATACATTGATTTATTGCTTTAGATTAAATGACCGAGTTACCTGGTAATAAAAGTTTGAAATCTAAGAAGTCTGTTTTTACCTTGTCTGCCTAAAATTTGAAGCACAGTACTTATAAAGATTCTCCATAAAGTTATTTGTGTTACCTAGTAATATAGTGTAACTTGCTATGTTATTACCATCTTGTTACATGGTTACTTATGTACTATAAAAGAAAGTGTTACCGTTAAAACAGATAAAATCATATAAATAACAACAAAACAAACCCCAAAACACAAAAAAGAGTGTCTCATTCTGAGTTAAAAGCCAAAAAATAAAAATAGGTCATAGGTAACGAGTGTTAAAAATAGACAGTGAGGAGGATTGTTAGATGACGTCAAGCATGACGTCTCTTGCAAGTACTAACGATCTTGGATCTCTCTCTCATTGTCCCTGACCTCTGGGGTAGAGTCTGCAAAGCCCAGTGAATCAAACCTCTAAAGATCCATTACCACCCGCCTTCTAAAGCAAGCAAATCAATCAGTCATCGGTTATCATCAACCAACTCCTTCCTGATAAGTCTGTTTTCTGGTTCTCTGTGTGAGTCTGCATTTTGGTAAAAACAGAAAGGAAAAACTACACACCAACACGACAAAAAAAGTCTTATGAATGCAGAAATATTCTGAAGGTAAAATCTATTTCAGCAAAAAAAGAAAATGCTGAAAGAAACTTTTTCATTTCCAGACAAAATTATCGTTTATTAAAGTGTAGTTTATTCAGTAAAATAAACTATGATAAACTATGTGGTTTTATAATGTTTTAAATGAAACACAGCAGAATAGAGTCACTTTGTAGCTCTTCTTTACAGCTAATTTTATTAAACTCTTGACACTCTTGCAGGTACAAATGATGATTATAAATTCTGAAGACATCTTTTACCAACTGCTCTTTAAATGTTTAGTTGTAATTGGAAAGGCAGAGCTTTTGTCACATACTTTTAACACTGTTTTATTTATTTCTCTTTTCCAACAATCAGGGAGGATAAATACTTATTACAAAAATTTCTCAGCCAAAGCCACAAAATATGACCTTTCACTTGCAAGTGAAAAAAAAACATTTAAAAGTTAAGCTCCTTTGTCTTTCAGTAAACTTAATTTTTTTATGGAGCATGATCAGTAAGATCGACTGATCTGATCTGATTTGAGTGCTAAAAGCAAACGCTTATTTATAGGAATGTTGGCATTTCAGATAATACCCTGGATTGTTGTGTGGCAATTATTCTGGAAAGAAATATAATTTTTCTAATGTAAGCACAATAATGATAATATCAGATAAAAACAACTATTTTATAGAAGGGGTTCCATGAACCGAGGGCTGAAACTATGGAGGACGAATTGGTTGACTCTGGCAGGCACATACTGATCCATGCAGAGCTCCGCTCTGGGGAAATACCTCTTAGTCACTTATTTTCTAGTTATTTGCTCGTAGACATGCTCATGCTTAACTAGATCTGTCACTCACAGAGATGATAGCCTGATCTGATTTAAGGAGGAAATGCAAAGATCAAAAGTTCTAATGAGAAAATGTAAAATTTTCCAGCATCTTTGCAGGTTTAACATTTTAACCGATTACCCCTAAAAAGTTAAGAAATATAATTTGACATCATGCATTGACATCAGGATACTTATGCCATTTGTCTTACTGTCCCCTCTGCAAGAAATAATCTAATTTTAAAAATAAAGCAGATTTTTATTTGATTTTCCCTCAGCCATATTCTGATAACTTTTAACTGTCAATTACTACTGGTACATCTATGTACTGTTTGAAATAGATTACATTAGCCTTAAGGAGACATTTCCTGCCCCTCTATATTTCTAATAAATGGTCTAGGATACCTAATTTCCTCAGAAATGTAAGTCTGTTTTCTATGACACATAATACCTGTTGTTGTCCTGGCTGCAACTTCTTATAAACCCTGCTAAATGGGTTTATAATTTTAAGATTCAACATGTCAGACCAGTTGTCATCTTTTTTTTTTTCAAAAGAATTTACCAAAGCATGCCAAGAACATCTATTTTTAAATAGTTGAGGATCACTACAGACACTGCAACATACCTGAGTGAGCAAGCCTCATTTTACAAGGACAATGCACGTTACAGATGCCATTATTCATATCATGTCTTTTTCCTTTGTTTGGTTAAAATATTCGTGCATGTATTGAGTTATTTATCTCCACAGCAAAACCAAACTCAGCATCCTGGTGATATTTATTCTCAAGTGGAGACTGCATGGGAGATCAGAACGGGCAAAGTCTGTCTTAGAAATTAAAATGTTGAATACAAGAATAAACAAAATGTCCAATTAGAATGAACTTAAAGCTAGAATTTTTTTTAACACATTAGATACAATTTAACCGCACAACAACTGTAGACTAGACCCTGAAGTAGATTTGAATTCCAGTATAAAGTTTAGTTTAACTGGAAAGTGTTTACAAAGGGTTCAAATGTTTGTTCATTGAGACAGGTTTCTGAAAATGTTATTGGGTTAAGGCAAATATGAGCTAACTAACAATTTTCAAGAGTCATCATTGTGCAGCTTTTGAGCAGACCCTCTAGACAAATGCCTAAAAAATAATAGCACCTAATGAGATATCTGTCTATTAACATCATAATTTTGACTGTTGAACTGTCAAAAATCCCTCTTTCATGGTCTTTTGATGCAATATGTACAGTAATTGTATGAAAAGGAAAATTAAAAAGCCCAAATAAAAGTAACATTTACAGACATTAGGTTGTGTGTTACATAGAGCATATAAAATACTGTATAAATTACAAATATAACATGCTACTATGAGCTATATTAGTGTACCCTAATATAGAATTAAATATGTAACCTCTAATAGTATGAAATAAAAACACAACAAACTATAAAAAATCCATGTTATTATTATTATTATTCATTTTTAAGTAAGATTTTTTATATATCTGTACCTGACACCTACATTTTTAAAGTAAAATTACCAATGTTGAATTAAAAAATTGGTGAATTCATGCAAACAGCGAGATGACATGATTAAAAACGACAAATAAGCTGCAAAACATCAATGTCTTTAGTCTCAAAAATAAGGAAAGCCTTTTTTTAATTAAATCATTGAAATTACTTTTTTTTTTGTGATTGGCAAACCGAGAAGGAAAAGTCCCATATTCACATGCTCATATTACTTGTTGCCGCCTGAAGGAAAGAAATCTTCTTACTGCACAATTTGCCAAATTAGGCCTCTGTGGATTTGTATGCCATAACTTTTAGAGTTTGATATCAACTCAAAGTAAAGCACTGCATGCTATTATAAATGTCAAAATGTAAATGTAGAAAGTTCCAAGAAAATGATCATATGACGTTCTTGGAAAGCTATTTCTCACGGTTTAGAAATTCCCACTAGATATAAAGCCCAAACATATCTTTTTTAATTGCATCTCAAAGTCAAAAATGAGAAGAGGCTCAAAAACTTTTCACTTTGAGCATTCAAGCAGATGTTACAACCCATTTCTATCTAAGCTCACTTGCACACAATATATAGATAGATCACCCTAAAAACCAATCTATCATATAATAGAAACTCTGCAGTTGTAATGATCTCAGAATATTGGACCCAGAATTCAAGGCGAGACAGGCAGAGGGAACGTTCAAAGCGTTTATTAAACATACAGGTGCGCGGGGCTGCTCGTCTGCTGCGGGGCGGATCTCTGATTCAAAGTTCAGTCCGGTTGCGGAGAACACAGCAGAATCCAGGAGGGAGGTTTGACCGCAGTTGCGGCAGGCGACGCCCCCAGAGTTCCTAGAGAGCGAGCGGAGGGGGCGCAGGCCAACGCCGAGCAGCAACCGAGTCCAGAAGGGAAATCCAATGCCAAAGTCAGGAGACAGTTCCAGGTTCAGAATCCAAGATCAGATAGGACAAACAGAGCAGACAGGGGCAAGGCAAAAACTCGAAATCCTCAGGGCTGAAACTGGTCAAAATCAGGAAAACAGACAGACTACAGAATGCTAGGGAACGTCTTACAAAAACACACAAATAACCTGGCACTGATGGGAGGCAAACACACAACTTATAGTAGAGGAACCAGGTGGAAATGATCGGCGATAATCAGCCGCAGAACCAATTACACAGGGGAGCAAGGAGCAAAGGAAAAAACCAAACCATCAGCGCCAAGATCATGACAGAACCCCCCCTTCAAGGGCGGATTCCAGACGCCCCAACAGGCTGATCAGGATTATCCCCGTAGTGGGGGTCCTGATCCTGGATCAACCGGGCCGGAATCCAGGACTTTTCCTTGGGTCCATAACCCTCCCAGTCAACCCAATACTGGTGCCCACTGCCTATCCTCCTAGACCTGAGGAGGCGCCTGACCGTGAAGGCAGGGCCCCCCTCTCTGAATCGGGTGGGTGGAGGTGAACGGAAGGGAAAAAGGTCTCCTCTATCCCCATAAAAGAAATCCACCAAACCAGACTCAGAAGAAGGGGGAGAAAAATAATCCAGATCAGGCTCCGGGGGTGCTGGGGCTGAGGTTACTGGAGGATCTGGGGTTCTGAAAGACCAAACGAGTCTTAGGTAACAGGAGATATGGGGAGGCAGACACACAAATAACCTGGCTGTCATGATCTGGCCTGTTTGCTCTCCCCTAATTAGTAATTCCTATCACCTGCCCTCTTCCTTCCCTGCCTCAATCATAATTTATTCCCCTCACCTGGATCCTCTGGTTTATATTCAGTTCAGCCTGAGCATTCGGGGCCAGATCACTGCTTGTCTTTCTGTTAGTCTGTCTGTTTGGTTTTTTGTCATGGTTCCTGTCCTGGATTCTAGCTGCCAGTGAAAAGAGGGTTTTGGTGTTTGTCTCGTCTCCTGATCGTCCACTGTTCCTCCCCTGCAGAGTCCTCTGGGTTTTTGGCTCATTATGGGGGGAGGTTCAGTTTTTATCAAAGTAAGCCTGGCTCCAGGGTGGAGACCAGTTTAAAGTCTGCTTCAAGTTCCGGTTCCACGTCCTGTCTCGGCTACCCTCTTCCACTGAGCCTGCTCATCTGCACCTGATCCTGTCTGCTCCTGTGCGTGACCACCTGGTCATGTTTCTGGTCCCAGTCTGACTCTGAACCCTCCTGGAAGCCTGTGCATGCATGGAAGTCTGGATCCTGCCACCTGTCTCTGTTCCTGTCTGATCTGGATCCTGCCTGTTCCTGTCTGTTCCTGTCTGTTCTGGATCCCTCACCAGGATCAGCTTCCACCATCACCTCTGGGACTGCAGCACTGGGGACACTCATGGTCTGGACTGTTAAACCAGGTAAGTGACCAACACAGTTAATCTTCTGTCAGATGATCGTGGTCACTTACCTGTGTTTCTCCCCCAGAGTGTCTGAGATTGGGCGGTGCCCCGTCCCCCCGCCTGCAGTGTCCGGGAGCCACAGCTCCGCTTTCGTTTGTTTTATTTTAATAAACCTTTTGAACTTTCCTACTGACTGTCTCTCCTGAATACTGGGTCCATCTGTCCACGATTCATGACACTGGCACTGATAGGCAAACACACAACTTAAATAGTAGAGGAACCAGGTGGAAATGATCGGCAATAATCAGCTGCAGAACCAATTACACAGGGGAGCAAGGAGCAAAGGAAAAAAACAAACCATCAGCGCCAAGATCATGACAGCAGTACAGCATGATAATGCAGTTTTTTTTTAAATATAGTAATATGAATTATATACATATTGATTAAGCCTCTAGTTTAAACCCAGGGTATTTTGAGTCTTTATAACACAAACTCAGACTATTTGTGGTCATAAAATACATGAAAAGGAATCTGTCTGAAGGCCAAATTTTCTACCTTTTCTATTGACAAATCTTGAAACATTTAAAGAACTTAAATAATTCTGTATATTTCATCTTATATTTTCTCCCTTTATGTAATCATCAACTGTTAATACATTTGATCAAACATTGTGTTTTTTATCAGTTAAAGGTATAGAGGACGATCTTTTATTTCCTGGTGGATTATCAAAATAAGTGGGTCTCCTAATTATCAATCATTCTGGTGATATGTCTACGTAAGACCGTCCTTCATGCTCTATCCGTTAGCTATCTTTTTCCGCGCTGCATATCTGTGGTGAGCTACGGTTTCAGACCGTCATTGAAGCTGACTTTCTCACCGCGGTTCTTTGAAAATGGACGAGGGTCATATGAGAAGAAAACAAAGGCCTCAGACGAGGCAAATACATCCGAGAATGCTTTGCGTTGAGAGCTCTCCTCGCAAAGCTCTATGGGATTTTCTGTCACAACGGCCCGCTGTCGCCTTAGGCTGTCACTATCCGACAGCAGCGACTAATAACAAAGATGGTGCAGGCACCACACAGTGGAGGAGGAGTTACTCTGTACGTGACGATCAGAGCAAAAAGCAGTAATCATCTGTCTAAACTGTCAGTTAACTGAGTTTGCTATAAAGTCCACTATATTGTCCCCACTGTATGTGGACTCAGTAAGCTTGTATGAGCTATTGGAACAGCACATTTTAAACAAGGCATGCACAAAGAGATATGGGCTTGTGCATGTTCTTGCACACGCATTTTTTTTTTATTTTAAGGGGAGAGGGTGGGTCTTTTAAAAAATCCTCCACAATACCTTTTAATGAAGAGGTGTTCAAAGTTTAGTCGATATAAATTATTTTTTCTGAATATTTTCATTATTGTCTTCATTATCCTCTTTTTTTGAGGACATACAGTGAAGCTTCCTGAGCATACTGAGGTCTAAAACCAAATGCTAATGTTAATTTAAGTGGAAAAGGTGTGTGGAAAAGGTTTATAGTACCAGAAAATAATCAAACCTAAATTAGCTCATTTAGCTCAGATCACTAGGTGTTGGGAAGGTTTGCCACTTTAGCTCGCTCTGAAACACGACCAGAAAAAAAAAGAAAATAATTCTTAGGGAGAGAAACTTTAGCGAGCTTCACACAATACTCGGGTAAATGTAAAAAACAGACATCTAAAACAAGCAAGCTGATAAGAGCTGGCTTTTTTACTCCAACTTTCTATCTTAAGGAACGGTTTGTTGCCCTGCATCCTTGCCTGGAGTCTTTCTGCATGGAGTCTGCCTGCTCTCCTGTGCATGTGGGTTCTCTATGGGGTTTCCTCCACTGTACAAAAAACATGAGCATTATATTGATAAGTGTCTTTAAATTGCTCTTGTAAGTGTTGGCCTCTGTCTTGCCCTGCAATAGACTATCAACTTGCCCAGGGTGAACTCCGCCTTTTGCCAAAAAAATTGCTGAAGATAGACACCAGCCCCCAGTGACTAAGACTGACAATAGGTAGAAGATGGATGACCTGGACTGCTTAAAACAGTTTAAGTGTATGAGTTATTTAGGAAAATAATCAAACCACAACAATAATTAGAATAACCTGCTATAATATTAATCTGCTAGTTATATTAACATTTTAACCTATTTTTTAATAATGTCTTTATTCAAGCTGCACATTTTTGCTTACAGCTCAGAGAAAATTCAGATAATGATCTTTGAACTAAAATGTCAAAAATGTCAAACAGCAAAAGAATAAATGTGTCAAACTTTGTCGGTGTGAAAAAGCACAAATGGGCGGATGTGCCATCAAGTCAAGGCAAGTCAACAGACCATCATAAACATGTTTATTTCCCACACCTGCAGGGGGGAATTCTACAAGATGGCATGAAATTAACTACTACAGTCACTTTAGATGACTTTGTGAAGTGATAAGAAATGTAAACCTGTAGAACATTTTTATAATATAGTATTATAGACCTGGATTGATCTTTATGTTGGAACACTTTGCATTATTGTGCTGGCCACACACCAAGTTGCATTTCCACAACATCCGTTTTTGATTACCATATATTAACATTTCTGAGGAAAAGTATCAAGTCTGCTATTTGTTGCACATTTTTATTGTCTCCATTTGTGACTTAAGTGTTGAAGTTAATTAAATATGCAAATTTAATATTTTCCCTAAAAGAGCATGACAGGGTGTGATTTTTAAACCTTCTAGAGAAATGACTTTTTAAGCCTGAAAGAGGATAGAAGTTTATAAAACTGAACAGGACAGATGTCTTGCCAGCAGGCATCAAACTAGATCCTTTCAAGATTTTACAGTCATCTCACTGAATGTTGGACACACAGTTCATCTCTCACTCTCACTTGCTCTATACTATGTTTCTCACTCTTATGTCCCCACCACATATTTATCACCTCTACTTCATATTGAGTTCAGTTAAGAGAAAAAGCATTTCTGTGCTTTGGACTTGAGATGACTTAACAAAAGAGTGAAAGCTGATTTGGATATAAATAAATAAATAAATTAATTAATAATAATAATAATAACAACAACAACGACAATAATAATAATAACATTAAAAGGGGGTTTTCAGTGACGTCACTGGCCAGCGTCCGGTCCGCCATCTTGGGTGGCATATTATCGTATATCATATATATCATGTCGCGAATGGATAAGTACGCCAGCACGCTAGAGCCACCAGATCATGGAACATATCTGAGAAAATGTTCCGTGATCGACCATATGGACCCCTATGCCCTCCACGGTGCCTTGTTTAGCACTAATCCAGATGATTGGCCAAATGTAGAGCATGGCGACATAGTTCATTACCCGGTGTTCAGTGAAAACCCTCTGCACACTCTTGAGGAAATGAGAGCGTACAAGGGTCTAGAGGCTCACAACCAGTTCACATCTGGTTGGGTACGAGATGTCGAAGTGATGTACATGAGGGAAATCGCCATCATACGTGGACGGGTGAGTTTTAAGATGGTAAAAATGTAAACAATCCGACGCAGGGCTCGCTATGCTAGGTGGCTAACGCCGGCGGTGCGCGAACAGTTCCAAAGCTACAAGTCCTTGGAGTCTCATGTGCAGTTTACGAATGGATGGGTTCAGGAGCTGCAGCTCATAAAGCCAGCAAACAGTGCTAACCGTTAGTGCTAACAACCACTCAGGCATGTAATGTACTTTTAACTAGCTGCTATGTGTTTCAAAGGTTTGGTTAGTAACGTTAACTGCCAAACCTCCCTAAACCCTCCAGGTTTCTCACATATTTGAGCCTTTTCCCGCTGGTTGAAATCAAGTTAAGGTGAAATTAATCAAATTAAAACACGGCTGAGAGAGGGAGTCCAGTACGCGGTAGTCATAGGCAGTAGTCTGAGTAGCGGCGACGGAGACGGTCAACATTGCGGCCACGGAAAGTAATACGTCATGACGCCCAAGCCCTATTATTAATATATTCTTACATGTTTTAAATGCTTGACAGTTAATTACCTGTGACAAAGTGAGCACTGCAGACTCTGGCGTATTCCAGCTTAACACCGTCCAAATCGGACCTGGATATCCGTGTCAGCCATAGGTGACGGCGTTGTTCAGATAGCTGTTTTGTTTTTTCACATTGATTCACGATTACGGCTGGTATGCGAAAGAGCGTTGATCTCCACCTCCACGGGCCGTGCAACCAACAATTACACACAATTTCACCATTTTTCACTGTCAATACTGCCTAAGGCTGCCACCCAATATGGTGGACGCGCTGAGTAGTCACGTGAGCGTGACGTCACCTGAAAACCCCCTATTGCAATAAGAGGGAGAAGAGGTATGTAAATAAGTTTTACTTCTCCAGACAATTTACATTAATTAATAAGCAATAATCATACATGAATCAATAATCAATATCAGATCTCAGGCTACATATACTGGCAAATTTATTTAGTTGTTTATTTTATTGGCTTCTGTCCAATAACAAATTAATTTAAGTTATTTGGAACTGATTTTTTTCATGTATTTTAATGTTCAAACCTGTAATGGATCACTTTTTTTGTGAGGTACATGATTCTTTGTTTTAAATATTTTCTGAAGTTGATTTATCTATTACTAATTTTATCATATGTAAATTGTGTGAACTAAATTTAATTCATTCATTCATTCATCCATCCATTCATTTAACGACAGCTATTTTTTTTTTTATGAACAGGTTAAATAATGAGAGAAATAAACATTTTAAACCAATTTTATTTTGTTAATATAAACAGTGACTCTGGTGAATTAAATTGGTCTTTGTTTTTGTTTTTTTTACCCTGTTTTTTATTTTCTGTATACGTCATTCTTTGCTTCAAGGTGCTTTACTTTCTGAAAAATATCTGCTGGGAATTTTTGTTTTTAATCAATCAAGGCCCAGAGTTTGCACTGTCAGGCTGTTTTGTTCCCAGCAGATTGATAAACAGGTTTAGTTATTTATCTAAAATTTGGATGTAGCAAAACGATATTTCTATGCTAATAGGTCATGGCTCTTTTAGAAAATAAGTATATCAAGGGAATTTCTTCTGTACAATGTAAAAAAAAAATGCATTTGTTTTATGAAAGATAATTACCAGCCAACCAACATTAGAGTTATGCTACTCTCAAGGATACAACAAATAGCTTAGAGCTGTAGGTTCACATCATGTAATAAACATAGGGATATTTTTATGTTTTCAGCCTTTGAACAACACAATGTGCAACTATGATAGAGGATCTAGACATGACTGTGAGAATCAAGAGATATCTGTGCTGAAAAGCTTGATTACTGCTGCTAGACAGGTGAGGTATGAGAGAAACCCATATGTACAAGGGGAGAAACTTTAGTAGAAGTCCTGATTAAATTGAGGATCAGTGAAAACAATATTTGACATCAATAAAAGAAAGACACACTTTGGAATTTAGAGATCATGTACTCTGTACTAACATAAAAAATTAATGGATTTTCCAAATTCCCTTGGTAATAAATGAACATATACTGTATATTAACTTAATATATATGTTATCACGTCAATGCTTTCTAAATTAAAGGTATAGTGGATAATCGCCTTTCAGCTTTGAGTTCCAGAAGGCACACCCTATATGTTAGCATGCTCTTGGTGTGCATGTGCCCTACCCAGTTACCTTTGGTCTCCACAACCTCTAGTTCCCACAGTGTACTTTGCAAAAGACTGAGCGTTGCAAGAAACAATCTTACAAGTTTATGAGAAGAAAAAGAAGTTAATACACATGACTTTATCAGTCATGTGTATTACTTATCTGTTAGCCAGATTACATGGAGTGGATGGACTTCCTTCACATGGTGTATCACATTGTGTTGACAGAGACCATCTAATAAGGACAGCCTTTTTGTCTGTACAACAAGCACAGGATAATGATACATCCTGGAGCCAAACTGATAAAGAAGAGCTATTTGTAATCCTGAGGTGTAGAGGCAAGAGGCACAAAGGTCAGGACATGGATGTCATGTCAGTTTCTGACAGGAACAGCTAAGCATCCACCTGATGCAACACATAGAATCATAAGGTATAAGAAGCAGGAGATGACCTTGTTTGGGGGTCATTTTCCAGATGCCATCGCGTGCTGATGACTTGAACCCACAGCTGTGCCGACTCCAACCAATTTCTCTGTCCTGTAACGATCAGAACTAGAATAAACTCTGCTGATGTTTACTGCTGTTTTAAGTAATTTTATATAGTTTTACCAAGTTTTAAGTTAAGAGTAATTAAACCAAGTAGTGTGCTCCCAGGAAGGGAAGTTCCGATGTGTAATCGACTACAGGGGGACAATTTTAACAAATTGGTGTTTCTGCCCGGAGAATATCACTGCTGCTGCCCTCTGGTTCAAAGAGGAACTGCTTGTAAATTATGTTCACATGCAGATCACCTGGTAAGGGGTGGCCACGGGAGTGGCCAACGATTGGCTAAGGGTGAACCTGGATGGACCTGGACTTGATAACCACAAAGTTTTAGCGTGAGGTGGTTTCATGATGTTCTTGGAATAAGGCCATTATAAAAGTTGTGACCAATTTTGCATTTGTGTCAAATTTGTGTCAACAGATGCAGTGCATTATTGCCCAGACTCATGGATGAAAAGATGTGTCTGCTGGGAGCGAGTGAGATCTGAGGGAAAAGAATTGTGGCAGACAAACATGAAATGCTTAATCATGTGAAGGGAAAATGAGGCTATGACGTGTGGACCATGTGTATGAAATCTTTAACTCACTCCCCTGACATGTTCTATGACAGACCAGGTCCATGGAATTCAACTAGGTCATGTTCGTGAGCTCAGTTGTAGAGTAGCAGCAACCTAAAATACAAAAACAGTATTAGTGGTTTAAAACTTCTCCTTCAGAACAAAAGCCAACCAAATCGTCACATTTTCTTTACCTGGCTTAATTCTTCCACATCAATCTTTTCTTTATATTTTTCTTTTTTTGTGTTCTATTTGTGTGTATTACTTACAATCATCTAGTTGCTAAAATGTGCTATAAATATAAACTGGCCTTACCCTTATAAAGAGGTGCTTTCATGTGAATTGCAGTAAATGCCTGGCAGCAGAAGAATGTAACAATATATGACTGAAAACAAGAATAAACTTTTAAACATTTTATATGGATGCCATATTTTCAAGTAAATGCTTTTTGTTTTTTGATTGATTGTAGTTTATTTGGCATCATGGCTTAGGGCAGATTAGAGTTTAGCATTAATGGGACTTCTGTTGTCTTTATCTGTAGCTTGTGAATTACCTAGTCCTCTTCATGTCAATCAACATGACAGGATCAGATGCAGCCTACCTATGATTCACAAGGACCTGAACTTTCTGTCTACTTTATCCTGTGCTTCAAACAAGAGTGTTAACCCTTCAGCTGAAGCAGATGAGAAACTCTCCAGTTCTGGTCTACCCATGGGACAGCAGGACCCAAATGATGTTCTCCATGGAGTCGCTAGAAGCCACCAACCCATGCCACACCGGTTCTGAGCTGCTACCAGTAACTCTGAACCCATCTGACCTTGACCCAGTGATTCGGCTGCTGTTTGGAGCTGTGCTGCCACTGTCTGAGCCACCACTACAGATTACCCGTGACCTTAAGGGGATGCCTGTTCTAAGGCTGCTGTGAGGGACAAATTTAAGCCTAGCAAAGTTTCATTCTGTGTCTAATCAGAATAACTCAAATCTCTTTGAGAGCTACTGTACCTGTTTGATAAACGGACTGTGTTCCAACGGAACAGAACCAGACGAAGTGAGACAGACAACGCAACCAAACCCCTGCCCCTACCCTGGTGAGAAAGCAAATAGTTTATAACCATTTAACTATTAATCATCAGTTGGTTTTACCCTCACTAAGAAATAACCTATTGATTAACTGTAACTCTCTGTTCTAGTTAATTAATAATTCATACTCTTTTTAACATTAAGGAACTTCCACCAGACCCAGGTGCAGTGTGGGTGTCTGTTGGCCATGACTGAGTGGTGGTTTCATTAGGGCATTCACGCAAAAAAACAGAGAAGCACTGATTCTGGAGTAGTTTGTAATGTATGTTCTAGAAAAAGGACCTGCAGGATCTTTAAAATCTGGTGATTTAAAAGGTCCTGCATGTCGGGCTGTGTGAAGACTGTCTTAACATGATCCCTCCCAGGGAAGTTGTAATCCAATCGATAACAATATGGTAATCGCTCATTAGGTTATCTTTTCAGAGCTAATGTGCATTTCCATTTGAACTTTCAGCTTTGCCAAGCTAAGACAACTGAATAATTTCAGTAAAATGTATTGAGGCAGTTATATATTTTTTTATGTAAGCATTTATTTCTAAATATAGTATAAGCCAAATGTATCACAGAAGGTAAATTTCAAGATTCTACATAAATATGGAAGAAAGAGTTCATTGGTCCAATTCGGTATCGTGCTGTGCAGCTGTTTCACTGTTTCACTGTTAGTGGTACACAGACACAGGCTTTTTAAGGCTGATACCTATACCTATTTTTTTGACATGAGTTTAACCAATATGTATTGCTATTTTTGAGGGCTGATTGCTTTCTCTTCAATTAAAGGATTAAAATTAGATTAAAAAAAATAGACCTAGAATTAGACAAACTTTATTGTCATTTTGTACCCACAGCAGAGATGGGAAGTAACGAAGTGCAAATACTTCGTTACTGTACTCAAGTAGATTTTTCTGATATTTTTACTTTACTTTACTACTTATTTTTATGGTGACTTTTTACTTCTACTTCTTACATTTTTACACAAATATCTGTACTTTCTACTCCTTACATTTTTTAAAAATTGGCTCGTTACTTTAGTTTTGAATCATTTCAATGGAGTTACTGTTATTATTTTTCACGTCATCAATACCAAATTCAATCTAATTGGATGGGAGTCTACGTTGCATTTGACGCACCACTACAAGATGAATTGACAGATTTGGTGGTATTCATTCGCGGCAAATCATTGCAGCTTGGTGGTGGTGGCGTTAGCATAGTAGTATGGACGATGAGATGATTGAAAATTAACACAACGGAGATCTAGTCCTATTGGCAGACATCCATTTAAAATGTAGGCAACGGCATGAAAAAAGTGGTTTCTACTTTTACTTTTATACTTTAAGTAAATTTACAAGCCTGTACTTTGTTACTTTTACTTGAGTAAAGAAGTTTAATCAGTACTTCCACTTTTACCAGAGTATTTTTTAACACAAGTATCTGTACTTTTACTCAAGTACGGAAAGTGAGTACTTTTGGCATCTCTGACCCACAGGGTGTATACAAAACAAAATTTAGTTCAGCACAGCTCTCAAGACATTTCCATTTCTTAAAGTGCAGCAGTGAGAAAATGTAAACAGGTTGATCAAACTTAAATATAAGACTGAGATATGATTCACAGTTTTTCCAACACTTTTTTCAGTTTTATTAGACATTGAAGAGTCTAATAGCAGTGGGGAAGAAGCTGTTTTGGTATTTGCTGGACCTGCATCGTATCCATCGAAGCCTCTTCCTAGAGGGTAACAGTGAGAACAGTCCATGGTGGGGGTGTGAGGGGTCAATTATGATGTTACGGGCTCGGGACACGCAGTGCCTTTTTATCGCCAGACTTGAAAGCTGAGTTCCATGCTTTTAGAGATTTTGAACCTCCCAATTCATCCAGGGTTGTTGTTTTGCTTGGGTGGTGATGTTCTTTGTGATGTTGATGTCCTGAATGCATTTATTGATGTAGGCTGACACAGTCATGGCATACTCATCTATATTTAATATGTTATCATAGGTTGCTGCAGTCTTAAAGATATTCCAGACAGAGCCTTCAAAACAGTCTTGGGGTTTCTCCATGGCACCCCCAGACCACCCTCGGTCCTCTTTGACTGTCGGTTTAGCCCAGATTAGCTGGGGCTTGTATGCAAGAATTAGGATGAAATAGAGTGATCTCATGACCCAAGGTGGGGGTAGGGAGCTGCTACAAATGCATCTTTGATTATTAGAGTAAACCAGGTATAAAGTGTTTTCACCCCGAGTTACAAAGTCCACATGTTGGTAAAATAAGGTAACACAGTCTTCAGGTTGGCCTGGTTAAAATCCCCAGCAATGATGAAAAAACTGCCTCTTTGGTGTTAGCGAAGGGGGGCACATTGTAGCGTTCTGAACGGCATATTTTGTGGAATTGTTGAGAGCTGTTCCTGGCCGCTGCGAGGTGCCAACAAGTTCTTCTGTTCCTCAATCACACAAGTCTCAATTTAAACGAAAATATTAATTCATTAACAAATCCAACCGAACATTAATAATGGATAGCAAATAGAAGGAGTGGCAATGCATGTGCCTTACTTGATGTAAAGGCATGGGTGATGAATACACTCCTGAATTTACAAACAGGTGCAGGTATAAGCCAATACCAATACAAGTAAAAAAAAACCATAATAGTGGCCAAAAATATTTGCCAGCCAAAGTATCAGCCTATCACCTGTACATGTGCATGTGACCAAGTATTTGACATGTTTATTTGTGGCCTCCAAATTCTTGATTTTTAATCAACAGTTAGAGGACGGGAAATTTGACCTTGTTCGGTGTTTCCAAAGAAAAATGATCCCCCCGCATATATCAAAACTAATTTTAAAGTGCATTCATGCCTGTATGTATGTTGTTTACGTAGAGTGAGCATTGTATGGGTTTTGAATCAATGAGCAGCAGAAAGACACTGTTCTAACACTGCTCTGTTTCTGCCATCTTATCCAAAGAAAGCTTTAGGGCTTTTAGCCTCAGGCTATGAAGTCATGACCAGGGGTCACTGACTGACATTTGCCTTTGAGCTATTGTGGCTATTGTGAAATCTGAAGGTAAGAACAGAGACATCTTACATCTTAGCTGAACAACAGAGGATGCAGAAATGTTCAGACTGATAGAAACCATTGTGGTAGAGAGATCTGAAGGTGGTTAAATTAGAACTGAGCCCTTAGATTTGAGGAGGCTTTATTAATAATTAAAAAGGATAGTACTTTTTTAAAAACTAAAGATAATGTAATATTTTGGACTACTAACGAACATAGTTCAACAGGGGGTACATTTAGACCTAAAATGACCAAAGGCTATAATAACTGTTCACACAAACATGTGTCAAAGCCAGATAAGGGATACATCCTAGGCAGGGGAAGGCAACATTGGTCATTGAGTGCCACTTTCCTGCTGCGTTTATATGCATTCCTTCTTCAACACACCTGAAACATATGGTCAATGGCCAGGCCTTTGCTAAAAAGTACAAGGAGGTAAATTGGCTTTATGGTTCAGGTGTGTTGGACCGACATTGCCTACCCCTGTCCTAGACAGATTACTTGTAGTTCCCAGATCCAGCACATCAAGTAAACCACTGATTCACATAGAATTCACATACAAACCAAGTGAAGGGTGGTAAAGCAGCCAGCAATGAACTCCACAGGGTGAGAGTTTTAACTGCTCTGCCCTTACCTTGTGCTACTAGATAGAAATTAGTTTTTGTCAAACAGAAGCACCGCATGGAAAGAGCAGAGTGGTGATTGCTGAAGTTGAAATGAGCTGAATCTTTCTGTGAAATCCCAATACGGCAACTAATCAGGGACTGGTTGTAGGCAAAGCCTTTTTCACTTAAAATGGATTACAGAGATAAACAATATTAACAAAGGTAGAGATGAGGAATGGTATAAAGACGTCCTAGATGCACTGGTCGTCTTCCTCCCTTATTTCCACCATATACTCCGGTCTGTCACTGACCACAGCCCAGCATCAGTGATTTCTACAGGGGTAGATTTACCAGGACCTGCCGAATCATCGTCATCGAGACACAGCTCTGGATGACGGTCAGATGAATCATAAGTTGTTGATAGAGAAAAATTTAGCAGCAGTCCGTGATTTTAAATTTCACCTGTGCTTTTATTGTGAAATAGCGACAGCGAGGCCTTGACAGGAAATGACATGGGGTTGCCAGGGGTAACGGGAGGTTCAAAGCAAAGTTCTAGGAGGCTGGTGATTTATTAAATATCAAACAATCATTCCAGCCACTAAGTGTCTATAGTGTCTATAGTGTCAAGGGTGTAAACACTGCATTTCAAATGAGAAGCGAAGAATTTTTCACATGGCTTGTGAAAATCACCGGTCTGGACAGGAGTGGGGAACGCGTGAGTGGGGAACACGGTGATGATTGTTTTTATTGATTGTTTTCAACTTATATGAAAAAAACCAAACAATGGTATAATATAACCCAGCATTTATTCACTCACTTTAAGTTTCTCTGGTGCAACACCCTATAGATCTGTGTCTCTACAGTATGTTAACTGCAAACTGTTCACTTAAATTATTCACTGAAATAATTAAAAACATTTTATCATTCATTAGTCATTAAAAACTATAGCTACGAAAATGAGAATCAATCACAAAAATAATCATAAAACAAATCTTTTTTTTTTTTTATAAATGCTAACATACCTAAAATATATCAAAATAATATACAAAGGAAATAATTCATACATTTCTAGTCTGTGAACTTTGTGTGTCAAATGTGAATTTTGATAGTGTTTTTCCAGCACATACTCCTTTGGGTTTAAAAGATATAGTTTTGATCTTATTTAAAAATCTGCCTTAACACAATTGCTCATTTAATATTACATTGTTAGTGATAACAAAAATGCAATGTACCTCTCCCTGCCAAACACCCACACACAGATTTGTTTTCATGATTAATGGTGTCATTTCATTGACTTCCATTCATTTTATATGGCCTAACTCTTACCCTAACCACTACAAACATATACCTAACAATGACTGAAACTGAATTCACATCCCACTCCTAAAACTAACCCCGAATCAAACAAGATAACCTTACCATATGGGGACCAGTTGAATGTCCCCACAATATACCTGTAAGTCCCCACAATGTAGGATATTTTACAAAACACTGCCCCACATTGTAGGGAAAAGAAGAACACCAATGCAAACCTATATAGTTGCAAACTATCCTTGTAGGACTCTAGATTGATTCATATGCTCTAATCTTCCCTCATATTGCATTGATTTCAGTATTGCCTAACCCTGACCCTTACTCTAACCCTAATCATTATCAACACATAAGCCTAAACCTTGCCTGAACACAATTTACCCTTTAGTCCTATACCTAATCCCCATCTCAAGAAGGGAACATGTGATCATGGGGACAAATCTTTGATCGCAAAAAATACTGTACCTATGCCCCCAAAATGTGTAACACTTCTAGGCAATTTGCCCCACAGGATAACAAAAAAATGGCCACACACTCACCCACCCAAATACACAGAAACATTATTTCCTGTATTTTTAAATTCCACATAAAAACTTAGTAAGGTCAACAATGCAGACAGGAAAATTCAAATTTTATCATTGGGTAACTGCTGTATATGGCACATAATATGAGCTGTTATTTTGATAAATTTCTGTAGTTTTCTGTTAAACATCTAAGCAATACATTATGAGATATGTGTCCTGAGTATTCAGATGCATTTCAATATAACCCCTCTACCCTTAGGCGGTATCTTGGGACCACGCAAGAGACCTAGTTTCAGCTGTGTCCTTGGTTAAAAAATCTCTGCAGGACATCAGTGGTGGATTGGAGTGGAAATTATCTGGGAAATTAAAATGTAGAGTAAATGACAGAAAGAAGACAGGGCCAGAATCATATCAATGAACCCTTGGATGGAGACAATTTTTTACAGACACCCCCTTAAAAGCAGGTACAGCTGCAAGTCCATTTAAAATAATTTCTGCTCTTTATTACAAAAGAAAAACAGGTTGGCCATGTGAGTAAAATTAACTGTTGTATATCTAAAACATTAGAAATCTTGCAGGGTGATCAACTTAAATCCTTGATTGTTAGTGCCCTGTCGTTTTTAGATGCATCACAACATGCCCATTAGCAGGATTTGGAAGTAATTCAGACATGTGATTCAGCTGTACTGGAGCAGATATGTTTTTAAAAGATGCAGATAAAAATCCCTTGGGGTGTATACTGTTGTGATAAAAGAACAAATATGAGGGAAAATGACCATGTTTACCATACAGTTATTTTTTTTATAACATTTTATCCTCCCTGAGGTGCTGATTAAAGCATAGACCAAGACTGGTGTAATCACAGCAGACATGTTGACAGGGAAGATGGAAAGCTTTGGCCCCTTGTGTGACCCATACCACTGCACACTGAGGGAACTAATGATATTTTTATGTGCAAATGCTCTGGAGGGGGCATTTGTATCCAGTATGTAAAGTCAGTTGTTAGTTGAAAACTAAAGGGGTACTTCTGAACTAAAGAGAACCTGATGCATACAAAAAATGAGCAGTGCATGACCAATTAATTTGTTTACTACTTGATTTGGACTTGCTTAAATGTTAACATTTAATGGCCTTTATCGGCTTGGATTCCGTTTTGATGTTGAATTCACAATGGTTTACTTTGCGTCTGCCCTAACCCTTAGATCCCTCAATCACTAGATAGAGTGAATATAAACTGTAGTGGACTTTATAGTGAACTCAGTTAACTGACCGTTTGGACAGATAATCACTACTTTTCGCTCCCTGTTCGTCATGTAACTCCGCCTTCACCGCATGATGCCTGCGCCATCTTTATTAGTCGCTACTGCTACTACAGCGGGCTGCTGTGACAGCAAATCCCATAATTCCGGCATATATCTGCTCGCCTAGTGACCATGGATGATGACTACTTTTCAAGGTGCATTGTGGGAAATTTCAAGTCCACTATTTTTTCAATCACTAGCTTTCAGACACTCATTTAATATGGTGAAACCACTACATTGTGCCCTATATAGTGGTTAAAGTGACATTTGGACAGAGCCTTTGTCTTAAATTAGAACAACTAGTCAAAAGAACGATGACGCTTTAGTAAAAAAAAAGAAAAAAAAAAGAGAGGAAGTGTGGTGATCTAAGATTTATTATCATAGAAATGTACTAGGTATAATAATAAAGTCCCCAAATGATCCAAATCTACCTTCAAGTGTGGAAAACCATATTCCACAGATTCCATGATGTAGTTAGAGACTAAAGAGGTATTAGTAAAATTATCAATATACTGCTATTGTCACACCTTTTTTTCCAAACCTCTCACAAGAAGACAATGAGGCAATTTGATTATATTGACATGAATATAAATATTTTTGTGCTCAGACCTGGCAGAAAATATATAGCTTAGCATCGTTGATGATGATTGCATGACCAGATTTATGAGAATGAGAAGATGTCCTCCCCTTGGGGCCTTGACACTGTTGGTGCACTGGAACACTGAGGAACAGAGCTGAAGTGAGTCAAAGTAGAACAGGGCAGTGAATGTTGATGGAGTTGCAGTTGGTTAAAAAGTTGATCGTGTGCTTTTGTTTCATTCTCTTTATTGCTATCTTCATGCTTTGATTTGCATTTAATATTGCTGATGTGATATAGTAATATCTCCACTTAGTGTTCAAGTTTTTTCCTGCTAACTTAGTTTACACAAAAATACAAGCTCAAATATGGAATAACATCAACTTATTGCTATTTATAAGGAGTGCTGCAAGGTCTGAAATCTCATGCTAGCTGGACAAGCTTAAGAAATCAGAAGTTTGCCATTTTTATTCATCTAAATAAAAAGAAGCAAGCTTGAATTACTTGCATTGTTTAGTAAATGAAAGATGACCTCTGCAAATGTCAAACATTGTGGTAGTAGCATCAAGCTGTGGGTTGTTTGCTGTTCTTGGTACTGGTGCTTTTGAAGAAGCATGCAATAATAAATGGAATAAGAAGGTGGCGCTGTACCACTTACCATCCTCACCTCAGAACAAATCCTTGATGATTGAAATTTCTACAATTTTAATCAAACAACTGGTCTCATGCAATAACCATTCATATGAAAAAAATGTGTTTCTAAGTGATTCATACAAGTGATTTAGGAGACAATGTTGCATTCACCATTTTTTTTCCATTTCCAGTGTTCCAGATTTTACATAGGAGTCTTACTCATTCAGCTGTTATCCAAGCCTCGTTTTTATCTAAATGACATTTGTCATTATACAGGTAAAAGCCAGTAAATTAGAATATTTTGAAAAACTTGATTTATTTCAGTAATTGCATTCAAAAGGTATAACTTGTACATTATATTTATTCATTGCACTCAGACTGATGTATTCAAATGTTTATTTTTTATTTAATTTTGATGATTTGAAGTGGCAACAAATGAAAATCCAAAATTCTGTGCATCACAAAATTAGAATATTGTGTAAGGGTTAAATTTTGAAGACACCTGGTGCCACAAACTAATCAGCTGATTAACTCCAAACACCTGCAAAGGGCTTTAAATGGTCTCTCAGTCCAGTTCTGAAGCCTACACAAACATGGGGAAGACTTTAGACTTGACAGCTGTCCAAAAGGCGACCATCGACACATTGCACAAGGAGGGAAAGACACAAAAGGTTATTGCTGAAGAGGCTGGCTGTTCTCAGAGCTCTGTGTCCAAACACATTAATAGAGAGGCAAAGGGAAGGAAAAACTGTGGTCAGAAAAAGTGTACAAGCGATAGGGATCACCGCGGCCTAGTCAAGATTGTGAAAAAAAAAGTCAAAAAGGAGTGGACAGCTGCTGGAGTCAGTGCTTCAAGATCCACCACCAAGAGACGCTTGAAAGACATGGGTTTCAACTGCCGCATACCTCGTGTCAAGCCACTATTGAACAAGAAACAGCGCGAAAAGCGTCTCACCTGGGCTAAGGAAAAAAAGAGCTGGACTGCTGCTGAGTGGTCCAAAGTCATGTTTTCTGACGAAAGCAAATTTTGCATTTCCTTTGGAAATCGAGGTCCCAGAGTCTGGAGGAAGAAGGGGGAGAGGCACAGGATCCACCTTGCCTGAAGTCTAGTGTAAAGTTTCCACCATCAGTGATGGTTTGGGGTGCCATGTCATCTGCTGGTGTCGGTCCACTCTGTTTCTTGAGATCCAGGGTCAACGCAGCCGTCTACCAGCAAGTTTTAGAGCACTTCATGCTTCCTGCTGCTGACCTGCTATATGGAGATGGAGATTTCAGGTTCCAACAGGACTTGGCGCCTGCACACAGCGCAAAATCTACCCGTGCCTGGTTTACGGACCATGGTATTTCTGTTCTAAATTGGCCAGCCAACTCCCCTGACCTTAGCCCCATAGAAAATCTGTGGGGTATTGTGAAAAGGAAGATGTGGAATGCCAGACCCCAAAACGCAGAAGAGTTGAAGCTCCAACCAAGTATTGAGTATCATACATGCTCATATTTTTCATTTTCATACTTTTCAGTTGGCCAACATTTCTAAAAAAATCCCTTTTTTGTATTAGCCTTAATATTCTAATTTTGTGACGCACGGAATTTTGGATTTTCATTTGTTGCCACTTCAAATCATCAAAATTAAGTTGAAATAAACATTTGAATGCATCAGTCTGTGTGCAATGAATAAATATAATGTACAAGTTACACCTTTTGAATGCAATTACTGAAATAAATCAAGTTTTTCAAAATATTCTAATTTACTGGCTTTTACCTGTATACCATAATGTATGACCTCCATCAGCTAGATAGGGGGCCAGGGGTGGGCATGCCACCCTTACCCAATCATTGGTCACCCCTGTGGCCACCCCTACCATTTTTTCCCCCTATAATACAGATGGTGGCAGCAGTAATACTCTTAAGTGGAATATTCTAACTTATTTAACATTTTAATGATCTATATGTTAACAATTACCTGACAACAAAAACCCTGTGGTTAATTATGCACATCAATATACTAACATTAAAGATAAATACAGAATTGTCGCTCTTTTCAGAACTAGATTTTGTC
>NW_015150802.1:314415-321944 GCF_000732505.1 Cyprinodon variegatus
TTATGCAACTCTGCAATCACAAATTACATTTTTATTCCCTATGACAGAACTACTGGTCACTACATCTGCAGCTGGCATGTCTGTATACAGTGGACACTGACTTTGAGTTTGTCATTTTGTCAAAATACAGAACAGTTATTGAGCCCTATGTGAGATCTAGCTACTATTTATGTAACATCTGGAACAGAAAATAGAAAGTTCAGAATAAAGATTGGCAACTTGCTGCTTGCAACTCTAATGGTAATACATTAATTTGGCAGACAAGGTCTGGAGCTATGCAGCACACACATGCAATAAAAGATTTTGCAGTATGTCATATTGGTTGATGTGCTCATTAAAAAGCACCATAGAATAAGTGTGGGAATTCGTAGCCTTATGGACTGCATCAGGTTTATGAGGATTATTTACAATCTTTTATTGAACTTAACTTTTGTCGAATCTGATGTGCCTAAACACTCATAACTGCTTTACTTTAATGCTTTAAAAAGGCCAAAAAAACAGTCTACTGCTGCCATTTTAAGGAATCCCGCTTCAACTTTTCATAAGCCCATGGACTTTACACATATCTGACAACCAGGGTGATCTGTTCCTTGTATAACCCAAAATGAATTTCAAAATAGCTAATACAAGTTTGGCACCGTTTTAATATACCGCTGCAGTATAACTGTGCCTTGGAATTATTTTAGCATGAATCTTTTTATTAAAATACCTTCCTTAATGGTAAAGCAACATCTTTTTCTTCACCTGTTTGATTAACTAGCCGTTAAGACTTGCTGAAGAGCAGAACAGTCATTCTGCAGGTGGTTACAGATTCCCTTCTTCTTGCTGCCAAGTCTCATTTTTGCTAATCAGAATGTTAAACATTTTCAGAGACAGACAAATGTTTTTGTCCTGACGACATTAAAGGTCTTGCATTCTTTAGGACAGTGATTCCCAACTTTGACTTGTGCACCCATTTGGGCATTTTGTCTCAACACAGATACCCCTCTCAGTCAAAAGTATTGATTGTTGTCCAAAAGGAGAATGCACGATAACTCAAACTATACTTAAATCTTTTAACTTTTTATAATTTTATGCTTTTGATCTCAAATAAAAAAATACATTTCCTGTAATCTAGTAAGGAATCAAAATACAAAATGAAATCCTAATATTAACCTGTAGTTATTAAACTGGGAGCTCCTCCTAACTCCCGGGATCTCCTGTATTATCATATTTAATGTGATGAATGAATTAGGAACTACAGAACAAATAGAGTCAGTCTGACTAAATTAGTTTTCCTTTGTTTTCATCAAGACACCTGAGCTGCTTTGATGAGCTCTGAAAGATCAGTGTAAAATACAGCTGATATCAGTCTGTTCCCCTGCTTGGTTTGGATGCGTGTCAAAGCTTGTTTAATTTGTCAATTGGGTCCTCACAAATCAGAGGCCTATTTTAAGTTACTGCCCAAGATATAAAATATTTTCACATACCCTATGCAATGCACTCACGGACCAATAAGGGTACATGTAGGTTGGGAAACATTGCTTTTGGATACCCCTGACATGACTTTCCTTAGTTCAAGGAACTATAGTCCAAGTTCCCATAGGGGCATTTTAGTTTGTTAGAACTGAACTTTATTGATCTTGCATTGGAGAAATTAACTCAACCCATTCACTTGGGGGAGCAATGGGCTGCCATTTTGCAGCAATCGGGGAGCAGCGTGGGGTTAAGGGTTTTGCTCAGAGACAGAGTGGAAGTCTGCAGGAATGGTGTTTAAATTCAGAACCTCAAGATTCCAAATGCAATGCCCCAACCGCTAGGCCGGCAAAAAAAAAAAAAAAAAAAAAAAAAAGAAAAAAAAAAGTGAGCCAGATCCAGCGGAAGTCCCATGTCTTCAATCCCCACCCCATCCATGCCCCAGTGAAGAGGGTGTGAACCACTGTGTCCAGGGACAGGCCAGTTTGCATCACTAGAGTCTGTGGGATTTTGTCCTCTTACCACTTCTTAAAACCTTTATGTACAAAAATCATAACACTTCTACATAATGATCACTACAAAATGAAATAGCCTGCAGTTTTGTGTACTGGATCCTGGACAGTTGAAGGAAAACAATGGGTAGCCTCCAGCAGCCTGTATTAGAAATCACTGTCGATACTTCAGTTAGATTTTTATATTTAGATTGAATTAGCTATAAATCTTGATAATCTCATGAGCAGGCTGACTAAAAATACATTGCCTTTAATTTTATTAATCTTACATTGCAGAAATTCTCTGCATTTAAACCATCCCCTTGGGGAGCAGTGGACTGCCCAGGAGCAATTGGGATTAAGGGTCTTGCTCAGAGCCAGAGTGGCAGTGGGTTTCGGACTCAACGTCCTAAGTCTTCCAAGCTCTATGCCACTAGGGTGCTACTACCGCTTTTTCATTACATGCATACATGAAAAATGAATTCTCAGTGGCTGCATATATATAAAAAAAAATCCTGGCGGCATCCCTGTTAAGTACACAGTGGTCAACCAGCATCTTCAAACACTATTCTCAAACCTGCTTGGATATTGCCCAAATGTCTGTATACATTAATGTAAATACAGATACCATGTTGAACCATTTTATATATTAAAGAAATAAAAATGGTGACCATGTTTTATAAAGTAATTATGACCAATGTGATATTTTCCCTCACACTTAGAAAATACTTTAAAATTAAAAGATAGACTTGCCTCATGTCACACCAAATTCAAAGCCAGTGAGTTATTTATATCCATGTTCTTGTACGAAGTTAATTTACAAGGTGGCTAAACCAGTAAACAAATCACACACGAAGCGACTGAACACATTACTGTAAAGTAGGGGTCTCCAACCTCATGTTGGCAGATCTGTTCTGTGCATTTTAGATGCATCCCCGCTCCAACAGGTGATTCAAATGACTGTCTAATTAACAGGCCTTTGAATAACTACTTAAGCATGCAATAAAGTTTAGCAGTGATTTCAAATAGCTGTGTTTGAGCAGGAATGAAAACATCTGTAGGACAGCAGCTGTTGACCAGGGTTGGAGAACCCTGCTGTAAACTAACAGTGACAAAAAGACAGGCACATCAATTGTACAATTCATTTAAATTTTAATAGACATTACAAAATGACAATTCAAGAACTTATGCAAAAACCTCCACCATAATTTAAATAGATGTGCATTATTATAGTACAACAGCCCTTTAATGGGTTAACAGTCTATTCTGTGTTTTACTAGTGGATTAACAGGTGACTAAAATCAATATTACAAATGTCTATTTTTAATTACTTAGTAAGCTAAATTTAGCTTCTTTTAATTAAAAGTTGAGGAGGTCTTTTATTTTAAAATACAAATTCTAATCTAAGGAAATGTCAGACTTCATTAACAGGAGATTGCTTTACTTTCAGAGCTTTGAAATGGCAGTCAGCATAGAGCCAGCCAGCACAACACAAGATGCAAAGAAGAAGATTATGCCATTAACCAAACCCTGCAGAAAACAAGGAATTTTCTCATGACCAAACTATCATGTGTAAATTAATCAAATCAATTTCTTCAAGTGTTTAAAACCTTACCTTAATCTCTCTGAAAACCAAGGACCCCCACAGTGCTGCAACCAGACCATAGCCCTTTAGAAAAAGCAAAACAAACAGAGTTAACCTTGCAACTGCCACACCTAATAGTAAGTTGAAATAGCAATCACTGTACCCACCTCTATCCCTTAAATGCGTACAATGTCATTTAGAGAAAATACCCAAATGTTAGTTCCATTTTTAACATCTGTATATTTTACTACAGTAGTACTAAAATGTACAGGAAGGTGTGCTCTGAGCTCTCTTGGTCCCCATTGTATTATAGCCAAGGAAACCAGGCCTCTTAAGATTAAAGCACATAAAGATCTCTTTAGATTGAAGCTGCAAGACAGCTGCCAAAGGAGGCAAACCGTTTGTTGGTTTGGATGACATTTAAATATAATATTTGGCTCTGAGGTCAACCATCTGATTCAAGCTTAACTTTTAAATTATCCCCAAACCAGAAATGTTTAATGGCAAAGTGTATTCCAACTGTACTTTGTAGTTTAAACATTTCACAGGACAATGTACTTACTGCAGTAACAATTGGAAAGGTGACAACAGCTGTCAAGTAGCGGTTAGCCAGGAACCAGCAGTACGTACCAACCGTCCACATCAACCCAGAGAGAAACCCTGAAGCACAGGAGAGAAAATTTGGGAGGGGAAAAAAAAAACCCAACCCTGACAGACTTTTTTATAAAAAGGCAAAAAGTGTATAAATATCACATGCACATACATCTACATAAAACTAGCTTAGTAAATTAGTCAGATCTCTATGCAATTCCAAACCCTTGCATGACCAGATGCCAATAACAGGAAGCTGTTGCATGACATTTGTCGAACAGCCAACTCTGCCTTGGGGTCAAACTGGAGCCATTATTAGATTTACTGGCCTTAAGGGCCCATACTTCCTTCCTCAGAAATAGATAGGCTGGTGGGAAGCAAGAGCCCAAATCTTGACACTGTCATTTAATTGCAGCAGACTCTATACCCAAAACCCACACCACAACTCACCCACCCCCACACTTCAAACATAGGCATACTGAGAATTTCTTAAATGCGCTACCTGGTAGGATGGCTCTGGGGTAAACCCTGGGCTTGTTTTTCATCACTGCACAGTAAATGGTAAAGTACACCGCACTTGCAAGGAAAACACCAGAGGTCTGTGCATGTACATAATCCAGGTCTGCAAGATGATGACCCCCGTTAGAATGGATGCAATTCTTGATTGCAGAAATTACAACTAAAACCATTCTTTTACATTTTGAATGAATTGGTACATCAAGTATTAAGTTCTAAATGAAAAGCCTGAGAGACTGATAGCCTACCATTGACAGTGGCTCCATAGAAAATGCTGTCCGGGCACACTGAATGGTTCTTTATGTAGAGAACAGGTACAAATGAAGAGCCAAACAGCAAACCAGTCATAACAGCAAGCAGGCAACCACTGATGAAAGGGATACAAGATAGAGTGAAGAACTTAATGAAAGATGCTTTTTTAATCTCCTTAGAGACATTGCTCAATTTGTATGTTAATTTTAACATTTTTCCACAAAGCCTAGAAACAGAGCAGCAGTTGAAAGGGAGCTATGCCTATTCACAATTTAGGAAAGTAAATACGAAACATTTACCAACAATACCATATAGGTACCATAACTTGAAAAATGTTTGCTCTGTTGCATTGCTTAATTAGTACGTCAGTTTCACTTCCAAGTCTAATCAATCTTGATAACCACTTTTCTAATTAGACATGCATTAACAGTAGGGGTAGAGCTTGACTTCAAAATAAGTCTACAAACATTTTAGAGGAATACTTTAAGTTTTAGAGATTTACTAGAGTTTGTAAAGATGTTTTGCAGTATTGATAATCATGGTGACATCTCAGAAGTCACATTTTAAGCACCTAAGGGACTGACAAATTTGTTTTAAATCAAACATAAGGTACCCATGAACTAACTAAGGGGCAGTGTTGAGCTCACATGATTCGCCTCGCCTTTGGTCCAACTCTGTCGATCCAGTATGCAGAAGATTGTTGTACAAAACTGCCAGAAATGGATCTCTGGAGGGAAAAAGAAATGAATAAGTAAAGTGGTTTTGAAAAGCAGTTTCACAAAAAAAAAAAAAAAAAAAAAAAAAAAAACCTACCCTGTCAATTAGTAAAGGGACGGTTTCTGACTCTGGATGAAGTTCTACATCACTTCTCACAAAGAAAAAAACCAGACCACTAAACGGAAGGATCACACAAAAAAACAAACACCTTACAATGACAACAGATTAAAAACAAAAAAGCAAAACTTTCAAAGACTGCCTAATGTTTAACTTGCCTAAGCAGACACAAAGCAGCACCGCAGTAATTCAGAAGTGGTCTGGAAACATCCTGAGCATCAATCCCAAACCACCCAAATCTGTTAAGCAGTTGCAGTATTTTAAAGTCCTGATTCAAAAAGCAGAAGATTATCCTTCCAGCAGTTCATGCATTCACTCCACTCACCTTGAACTGGCCCAGCCCATCAACAGACTAGCTGATCCCCATATTAAAATTCCAAGACCAAGGCCAATTGCTTTAACAATGGTGACAGCTGCTACACTTCCTGTGAAAGACAAATGAAATCAAGTACTGCTACAAGATAACTTATCACTGCAAGCACTCCAGTGATGGTGCTAATGAAACATTAAGTGGCTCTGAATCAAATGACTACTCTGACCTAAAGGGAAACATTAAATCTACACATGCTTATACAGTGGGCGACAAATACATATCAAAGAATGTCTTACAAAACACTTACCAATCAGACAGAAAAAAAAAAAGAAAAAAAAAAAAAAAAAAAAAAAGCCTTTAGCTCTTCAAACAGCATGCCTAAAGAAGCTTAATGTTTTCCATACACATGTTATTGCACAAATTATGAATCCTGCAGTGATTTAGTGGGAAACTGAGTTAACTCAAAGCTGGCCATTTTTCCTCACAGTACACCATTATTAGATAGATTGCAGTAAACAGGACATTTGTTTGATGCCTTCAGTCCATTTTCTGCACCACAAGAGCAGAGAAAAATGGAGATTTGATTTGCTCAAAATTGTGCTTTCAAAAGAAAATACCTGTAGACCAGAGAACACCTCCAAACATCGCAAGAGGATGAAATTTCGGTGTTCGCATAAAGAGGTCTCCGAGAAGAGATACAACCCATATAGATGCACAGCTCACAAAATGATAGAACATGCCTGCAAATTAAAACAGGTTTTAGAAACATTTTTGGCATAATGTAAGGGGTGGGGGGAGTTCATATAGTATCCTTCTGCTCACCATCCCCTGTCTCTATTCGTTTGACTGGAACAAAGGTGCTTCCATACAGCACCACAGCAGCCATGTTTGCAGTTATTCCATAAGCAAAATTAGTGACATTTGTGGAGTTACCAAAGAAGAAACCAGTTTCCTGGGAGCAGTTTCCTGAAGTTTCATCACAACCTAAAGAATGTGGACAAAAGTCAGGTCATACAATTACAAGTGTGCGTGTGTGAAATAAATAGAAAAAGCCCACAAGGCCCACTGAGCTTCACATTTATCACAGAGCAATTTAAAGCTCCTTAACCCACCTTCAATGCTGAGGCAGCTCGCCATCAATAACAACGCAACAAACAGAAGCAGAGGTGAGCCTTTTACCAGAGGCATCATAAAACAAGGAATGTTTGTTTTCCTCACGACACAATTTTTCCCCAACCTTAAAACTCCACAAGAGGCCACGCGTGGTTCAGGTGCTGCCAATTACCCAATCAGAGAACCTGGCCCCTTAAATAAAGCAGCAGAGGATCCGGGCAGGCCCATAAAGCATGACTCACTTTAATTTATGTTTATCTAATTAGCGTGCCATTTATTTCAACTGACATCTGATCAATATTTAATTACTTTTTTAAAACTTATCTTAGGTCATATAATTTATATATATATATATATATATATATATATATATATATAT
>NW_015150802.1:322117-337157 GCF_000732505.1 Cyprinodon variegatus
ATATATATATATATATATATATATATATATATATATATATATATATTGCAAGATTGAATCGCTTATACGATAGATACTTTTGTCTGAGGATTTATTAGAGTTTTGATATAAAACAGGAAATTGCCTGATTTGTTGCCTTCCTGCGTGCTTCTGTCACGGGAAATTTATTTATTTTTTAAATTCTCCTTTTAAATAAACATTTTTCCATTTTATCCTGTTCAGCTGATGGTCTGAGTCAGTTTCCTGGAAAGGCTCTGAGATGTCAGAACAGGGATTTGAAACAGCAGATGTCGCCTAAAACGCGTGATTTTTAGCCTTCCGTCTAAATTATAATTTTTTAAATAGACATCATTAGAAATATGTAGCCTATCTAATACATTTACTTTGAGCAGTTTACATTAAAGCACTGTTTTCATAAAACACAATTTATCTCGAGGAAGTGCCTCAATAGATCCATAATCCCCACTATAAAATTAATATCACTATTACTCACCCTCAAATATATAATAATGTTCTGACCGCAATTAAGATATTTCAATACAAGACCAAAAAGCGAAATGAAGTTATATATTTTACATATGTATTTGTCTAAATGAACAGTCAAAAAGCCTCTCCTCCAAACTGAGTATTTAAATTGTGCTCCTCCCCAGTTTGAACTTGTTAAAAAAAAAAAAAAAAAAATCATCTGTAACAATGAGATGATTCACAATGGGGAACTTTCGCATATACTGGCCGTGTTTCTATTTTTTAAAACTGACCCACCGCTTTGGGAGGGGCTCTTCTGTCAAAAAAATGTGGATTTTTCTGTGTTTAATCAGCTTATTTTTGTTGTTTCTAAAAGTTGGTTATTTAGACCAACCCAACCGCAGACGAAGTAAGGAGGAAGAGAAGCTGCAAACCCGTGGAGAGCATCACTCTTACAGTTTAGATCTGCGGATCTCAGCTAGTTTGGGTGTCCCGACCCGATATAATGTGGTTTACATAACTTTAAATTCCAAGCGTCTTAAACCAACTCATATTGGAGGTGCGGTCAAATCAAAGCTGAGGACCAAAATGAGAAGAAAAGCGATCTATGCGTCTATTACGCAGCGCAAACGACCCGGCTTGGAACCAAACGCAGGCCAAATAAACGGAGGCGCTGCACTTCAGACATTCTGGAAAGAAGGCTTTTCTGCAAAATCTTCTAACGATGGAACAGCCTCTCGTCCTGATAGTAATATCAGAATTTACAGCCAAAAAGCACCGCCATGGTTCAGCGCAGAGGACATTGAGAGCATGCGCTTCCTTGCAGACGCTAAAGTTTTGCAAATGAAAGAACTCGATCGTACGGACGCGAAACCCCTTCTGATGTTTGAGTCAGCGAGAAGGGGCACTCTGCTGTCCCCTAAACAGCTGAAAAGGACTAATGCATGTAGGGGCCAGTGCGGAATTATCCACAGCTCCGTGGATAACACGGAGGTATTTGCTTTCCATTTGGATAGGGTGCTCGGACTAAATAGGACACTACCTGCAGTAAGCAGAAAGTTTGGCTCTTTGCACGGTATGTCAATGCAAGGCGTGACATCAACATGACATGTTTCTACTGTTTATTAAAAAGAATGATCACAATATTATTTACATGTTATTATTACATTATGTTGGGGTTTTATGTTGCTGCTCTAAAGTGTTGGGACTTCAAATGCTGTCACATTACAACCTGGTACATTTATTAAGCTGTTAAAGTAAAACCTACAAATAAAATATATTTGTAATGCAGGGAAAACTACCTTCAGAGATGATCAGATTAGTTTACAGAGTTCCCCTTAATTCATTCTGAAGTTTGCAGTACTTGGTTCAAAACGAACAATAAAGAGCAAACAGAGGATGACTGAGGAAGCACAGAAAAGTCAGGAAAAAGGTGGAATCCATCACCTACGAACAGAAAGAATATTTCCAAAATGCAAACCCACCAAAATGCAGGTGACCACTTCAGCTGACAGAAAAGAGAAACTGTTGACAAAGAACAATTAACCATGCATTTAAAGAGAAACAGGCCCATTTAAAAGGACTTAAATGTTGAAAGAAAGCAGTTAAAGTACTGTTTTTAATTTGTCACAAAGTAGCGAACATGTACTTAAAGGAGATCTGAGTAGACTCCATAAAATATAAAGTTTGGAGGCTGACATTTGAAATTTTCTGTCTGTCTGTCTGTCTGTCTGTCTGTCTGTCTGTCTGTCTGTCTGTCTGTCTGTCTGTCTATCTATCTATCTATCTATCTATCTATCTATCTATCTATCTATCTATCTATCTATCTATCTATCTATCTATCTATCTATCTATCTATCTATCTATCTATCTATCTATCTATCTATAAAAAGAAGATCTTGTTATTTTATTTCCCCTCCTTCCACCAGAAATATTCACTGCCTTGGGTGGCTATTTTTGATAAATACATACATGTTTGTTGTAATCATAAAAACAATGTTAAAATGTTCACAGACCCTCTGAATATCTTTCTAGGCTCTGAACCGGTTTTTTGATACTTCAGAGCATTTGCAACGTTTGAATCTTTTTTATACACAGATGTTAAGATTATATGGTAATTGGAAGCAAGTCTCTTTGTTGCCTTACCTTGTATTACAACAGTCCTGCTCTTTGACTCATGCCTACTTCTGCTTTCATATTTTGTTATCTGTATTAAAAATTTATGAGTATGTTAAGTTGAACCAGGCGAACAAAATGTTTACACTTCTGGGTATTGAGTTCAGATAAACACTGCTGCCTTTGCTCATTCACCTTTTGACCTTGTATGAGATTAAATAGCTATAAACCATTTTTAATACATAATACATGCTTTTTTTAACCAAACCTTAGAGAATTATTCTTACACATAACTCTTATCTTGGGGACCATATTGTTTTTCTTTCTCCTTCCTGCCTTTATCTGCGAAATTATAGGGATCACAAATGTGTTTTCTAGGGATTCTAGTCAATTTAATTGAAACTGAAAGGATACCTCTGGTTCATGAGGGTTTTTAGATTTAACATGCTCTAATGCAACAATTTAATTCCTGTTCCTCTGTCACTTCAGATAGCCAGGTCTACCAGGTGGTGCTATGGGATGCATCGTTGTACCCTAAAGACCCAGCTAGTGTGAGGATAACATGGAGAGAGTACCAGAACTTCCTAACACAGAGGTGCTGGCATAGAAACGGTATCCCAAAGTCTGATTCTGGGTGCTCATCGATTCATTACAGCGAATGGAGCAAATTAGCTCTGTTTGACTTTTTGCTACAGGTAAGCTTCATTTCAGCTCTGTTAACATTTATGTGTCAAATTGCTTCATAAATGATTTGTACATTTTATTCTTCAGGACTTTCCTCTGGCAGATGTTGTAAACATTTAAATGCGATTGTAAATTTTGTAATTTGGCAAAACATTATATCTTGTGTAAGAGGTTTCTATAAAATTACACAATTTCAGAACCCCCTCTTATTTAAAGAGATTACACCTACTGTAAGTAAACTGAGGAGAAATATAATATTTTACATCTTATAGCTTTATCTGTATGTGGTGCTTTTGCATAAATCATTGTTTTCTGTTTTAAAGCAGCACTATTACATTTTTTACTTTACTATAACCTCTTTTAAGTCCCTGTGATGATAATCTGAATTTATGAGACTATTGAGGTATCTGTCATCTACAGTTACAGTAGCCTCCAAATGTCTTCTACAGGATCGAGCAAGGGCATTTAAGTGGATTGTGTCTCCTTTTTTTAGTGTCGCTTTTTGAAGGCTTTGTTGCTTCATGTTTTTTAATTTAGTGCAAAGAATTAACTAGAACTTTAATCGCATTTATGGTCACAATTCCCTTTGAAGGCAGCAGGTGTTATGCAACAGGAGGTGATGCCTTTTTAAGCTTAAGTCAATCCCCATGCAATGATGTTACATTACGATGTGGTGTTCTGATTTGATTTCTTTTATAACATCTAAAATGCTAACTGGAGCCAAAGAGACAAACTGATCAGTTAAGAAGAAAGGTTTTTAAACCCTTATATTTTATTGCCAAACCTTTAACACCTAATTAAATCTGTAATACAATTATTGTTTTGGATTTAAATAGAGTAAGGAAATAAATCCTAACTGCAGCTCTTATGTTATGTTATGTTTTCAGAGAACATTTAATTTGTCTCATTAGATTCACAACCGTCTGGATCCAAGCTGCTGCGGATTCAGGCCCCGGCAGGAAGATGCATGTGTTGGACACCCTGCTGCATGTAAGAACCAGGAGAACTTACAACTGACAAACATTTTCCACAGAGAACATGATCTCAGGCATCTAGTCTTCATGGACAACAAGGGGTACTTTGACCGCAATGAGGACAACCTGGACTTTAGGCTGCTGGAGGGAATTAAGGAGTAAGTTGGTTCAGCTTTATCAATTCCTGTAATATGTTTTCATTGTTTTCCACCATTACTGTATTACATTTTCAAGGCTAGGATGTAACAATATGTATGACAGTGTTCTACAAAACCTTTGTTCGATAGACTAACACATAGTGAAGATAAATAATGAAGTGGCAGTTTCATTTTAAAAATTTTACAAGCAAACAAAAAAAATTTGACATTTACATTCTGGACCCCTTTTCTTTAACCCTCAAATCAATTCCTGTGCAACATGTTTTTCCTACGGAAATAGGAAATTACATAATTTTTAGCTTCCATGTCTCTCTGGCATCCATTCCACACCATGTACCCTGGAAAACGTTTAGCTATTCAGACAGATTGGCGAAGCAAAACATTGCAAGTATGCAACAGTTCCTACCAACGACTCCACATCTAAAAACATCTTGTGATTCAAGTTATTAAAAACCACCACAATCTACAGATTGGGAAAAACCACAAAGAGGCTTTGAAAAGCTGCAAACAGCTTTTTTCTGCTCTGTAGGATTGAAGGAGGGAATCAAGCAAATCAAAATGGCGGCACCTGTAACATTCAGGAAGTTATGTTTGGTTATAATATTGATATTTCATTGCTTGCAGAGAGTCAGGTGAAAAAGGCTGCCTTTGGTAAATTTACTTGAAAGAGTCGGCTTTTGGGAAGTGGATATGACAAACAATAGTCTAATTAGGGCTTACAGATGTTGGAAACAGCTAGGATTTTTATGAATGTCTGAAATTTTATGATTACAGAGTTAAGGACATGATGCAGTCTGCTCATGCACCCTTTATTATCTGAGAACCGAGCCTGAACTGAACTGCGCCAAGCCCTACTCTTGAACTAGTACCAGTTTAACGCAGTTCAGTTGTGTCTTGCACGGTCCGGTTCTGTTTGCGTGCCATTTACACTCAACAGTTATCTCAGTTACTGTTCACGGACCGCTATTAGTACAGTTTCAAAAGGGTAATGTAAACGGGGCAATAATCCAACCTTTAGTCAGAAGGGGGGAGATCTGTGCTTCAGGTAGGATAATCTAGAGAAAGCAACAAGTGTTTTAAACACTCAACAAATGCAGCCTTTATTGAAGATTTGTCAGATCCTTGTTTTGTCATATAAAATATGCTTTGAGGTTGGGCTTCAGTAAATACCTGTAGAACAACCAAGAGTGAAAGTTTTTTTTTTTTTTTTCCGTGTCGGCTCTTGTTAAAACCAGAAACCCCCATACGAGTGCCCTCTCCACAAAATGTGATTTTGGTCCTCTTCCAGCATTTATGTTATTTCTGGTAGGGAGCTAACATTAGCCTGACTTGCTTTTACCACTTTTCTTTAATATTTTTCTTCTGCTAAAATTATCAAACATAAATAAAAAAAAAAAAATAAGAGGGATTTTATATGTAAAATTTTTTATTAAATTAAAAAAATCAAGTCATTAATTTGATTGAATTAAATGTATACAGTAACATCTCAGTAAATTATATGCATTTCAATGAAGGCTACTGACAACCTTTAAGCAGATATTAAACATATCTTTCATTAAGCCCACATTTCTGTATTCGAAATGTTACATATTGACGCTTTAGAAAATTAAATGACATGTATTCATTATTTTTATGTGGAAAATCGTAACAATTATCAAACAGAGGCCTTAAAATGTCTGTCTGTGTAATAAATCTACATAATCAAGAATCTAGGATCTTAATTGTTATTTGGGGCAGATAGTGATATTTTTTGTTGAGACAATGAGCTCAGGTTGCATATGTATAAACCACAGATGGCAGTGGAGTGGAATGAGCATCCCTAAAAGTCTTAAGGAAGTTCTGAAAAAAGTAAGAGAGAAAAATACACCTATAAAAATCATACAGCACACCAGGGGAGAAAGTGGAGCACTTATAGCAGCTGTAAGACATCTCTAGAGAGAAGTATGAAACATGTACATGGAGATGTAGCATGGCGTATCAACATAAAGTGAAGCTCATGCTAGAACAGCACATAAGTAGGTCATGAAATGGGCTATTGAGTGTCTGCAGGGGGGGCGATCACTTTCGCAGCTCTTGGAAATGAGCATAAGCCGAGTCCAGACTGTTTCCTTTAACCCCCATGCATCATCCCCTGTGCCATACACTTCCAGTACCACGCTGTCATTCTGACACAAACACACTTTCCACTATAGCCCTTTAAAATTTTAGTATGTAGAAGAGGACAGAGTGCAGATTGTTTTAACTTTTCAATTTTTGGGTGATGACACCTTTGAAAGTCTGCATAATAGCGTCACTTACTAATTTAATATTGGAGGTAATCCAAAAAAAATTTAACTACAGGATCAATTAATAGTCATTGGACACTCCAATTTGATCAAAGCGTATCCCAGTCTGTCCAAGAGTAACACATTTACAGAACAGCTTTTGAAATTATAAGTGAATCGGAAAAACAGGTAGATTATTAGAAAGTTGATTCACACTCTTTACTAATTGTATTCTAAGGTAGGATTCCCAAATAAAATTTTCACAAAGAATATCATAAAAGCATATCCAATATAATGTTATGGGATTTGACCGTTGACTGTCTAAACAAAAACCAGAAACAAGGCTACTAAAAATCAGTTTCCTATAGTGTCGGATGGAAAACAGCAACAGAGAAACCTTTATTAAATGTTAGGTTTAGCTTGAGACAACAGAACCTGCCACTCTTTGTTACTTTATTAGCTTCCCAAGGATCAGTTCTCCCCTTATTTGTGAGATGCCTTTAATGAGACGGGCTTGAAGAGAGTGATCCTGAGAGCTTTGACTGTTTCTTTCTTGTTATTCCCCTATAGTACTACTTTTGATTACTACTATATTGATATACTTATACATTTTAAAAGCAGTAACCGTAGCTGAGTTATTCAGAGCTTTAAAATATCAATTATAATATGTGTTGAATATCTAACTCTACATCTCCAGGCGAGCATTGCACCTGTCTCCCAATAAACAGCCCTCATGTAATTAAATTAGGTGAGCTATTGCAGGAACCTTGGAGCAATGGTAAGATATTTCAGACTTGATGCAACCTACTGGGTTTACTTAAACAGAAAATCCTTTAACTCATATGAGTATTCCACTGCACTGAGCATAACTACAGATTTAAGTAACTGGGACTGATTTCTGAAAACCTCTTAATCAGAAAACAGTCAATGAAAACTAGACTACTAATAAAATCAAAAGGTGCAACCAATCATGTAAATGCTCAATATGAGTTCGCCATAGACAAGGACCACAAAATATTTGGCAAAATGTCCTTTTAACAACTTTTACTGTACATCTCCATAACTCTACATCTCTTTCGTACAGCATAAACATAATAATGTTAATGGCAAAACTCCTAATTTGACGAATTCAGACAGACTCAAACCCAAACAATCCACATTTTATAATAAAGTCAAGGAACTACCATGGAGTGAAATGATTGCAAGTCTTGCCATGCTGCTGAACTTTTTTATTTTCTGTTCCAGATGTTCCAGATAACAGTAGCTTGATTTCACATATATTACACTGACTGTTCTTTTTTTTTTAAATAACAAATTACACTAATCTCCCCTGGTTACCGACATGAGAGCTGCAGGTGTAGTGACTGATAGTCATCTGTGAATAAAAACAAAATTTCTTATGGCAGAGTTTCATAAAATATAATGATGCAGCTTGTAGCCTGATGTAGCCAATAGAAAATTGCTTCTAAGTAACAACAAATGTAGTCATTTACTGGAAAACCTAGGTTTGGATAACAGCTGACTGTGCAAGACTCCTAGGCCAAGTCCAGAGCACTCGTAAAGTTTGTTCAAACCAGAGAGATTAGAAATAAGAGAAAAATTGTAAATGTGACTTTTTACCCTAAACCACTTGTATTATGATTCTGGCCTCCCTGTCTGCTTTTTCACACAGACTCCTTCATCCATGCCTGCTCTGTTCCATGACAAAAATAAGCGTTTCTAGTCAGCGTGGTAATTCATACTGACTCTGTTATACTGCAGCATGACAAACATCCCCTCTACCACCCATCAGATAAATGCATTGAGTCTATTTTTGACCAATAACCGAGCAAAATCTAACAACCAGATGAGCCACAGAGGAAGTCAGAAATAGTGAGAGTAAAGCAGATCTAATAAATTTTCAAAATAAGAGCTGATACATGGATGGGTTCGGCACTCCGCTTTTTGTGCTGGATGATGTAATAGACACATGTAGTGGTATGTGTGAAGTCAGCTTTACTCTCCTCTTCATCAGCCATCAGCTTCATCAGATGCAACTGTGGGCTGATTTCTGCAGAAACCCAATCAAGCTTATTTCCTGCTAGGCTGCTTTTATTAGCTTGCCTTCTCCAGACAGACGGACAGTTGCAGGCTTTTGAGGGCTTTATTTGAATACTTGTCTAGTGTTCTGTTGTGCACTGAGCTGTAGCTATCTTTGATATTTATTCAAAAAACTTTTGGTCTATTATATTTTTTCCCGTAATACATGCCAAAAAGGCTGCACATTAGGGTAGCAAGTGAAAGAGGGAATTTGTATGTTATCAACGCACACAGTAACAAAGCCCATATAGGCTGTGATTGATTATTTCTCTGCATTGACTATTTAGATCTCAAGTGAAATCAAGGAAGGGAGTCTGCATGTTTCTTATTTCTTTTGCCCTTATTGTTGATGTGGTGCACACCAGAACACCACCCAAACCCTCCCGGTATCAGATATCCAATAAATTTTATGTATAAAGCGCAGATTCACCACACATGTTATCTCAAGGCACTTTATAGATACAATTCAACCAGATCATACAGTTTGATTGGTTCAAAGTCTCCCCCACCCCCCTCCAAGAAAGACACAGCCAGTCAGACGAGCTCTGACGCAGCCCTTGTCAGAGGATGAGAGAGAGCACATACAGTTAGTCACATTAAAAGAAATAGGACTAAACTGAAAAACAGGCCAAGCTCCAACAGCTATAAACAAAGGTGTTAATGGTAGCAGCACAGTTGATATTTTCCTGTTTGGCTGAGACACCATCACAGCCAAACATGAACAGACCAGATGAAGCTACTATTATAAGGAAAAAGCAGAGAGAACATGACGTTAGAGGTTGAACAAACAAATACTGCAGATTGAGGAAAAGGGTGCCTATGTCCTCCACCAGTCTAAGCCTAAAGCAGCATAACTATAGAGCTAGCTCAGGATAACCTGAGCCACTAACTATAAGCTTTATCAAAAAGTTAATTTTAAAGCCTACCCTTAAAATTAGACAAGATGTCTACCTAATGGACTAAAACTTCCATGAAAAATAAAAGATCTGCCTCCCAGTCTACTATTAAAAAATTCAGGAACCAGGAGTAAACCTGCAGATTGAGAGTGAAGTGCTCTGTTAGGAACATGGGGATTACTTATATGTCTGATATAAGATGCAGCTTGGCAATTTAAGGCTTTATATGTAAGAAGGAGGATTTGAAATTCTATTCAGAATTTAACAGGAAGTCAACGAAGAGAAGCTAGGATAGGAGATATATAATCTCAGTTTTTATTTTTCTTCAGAACTCTGGCTGCAGCATTTTGGGTCAGCTGAAGGCTTTTAACTACAGTTTGTGGACTTCCTGATAATAGTAAAGAATAGCAATGCATATACTTCTGGTGACTTGAGCATTCTGCTGAGGGCAATAATCTTATTTTTAACTTTTTATTCAACTTGACAGCTCTAATGTTGAGTGATTTACAATGGTCAGGAAACCCTCCTTGGTAACCATTTATCATTTCACCTTCCATACTATAATTGTGTGCTATTTTGTGTTGGTCTATTACATAAAATCCTAAGAAAATATATTGTGGTTATAATGTGACAAACAGTTTGTGTGTGCTTCTCATATCTCCATATTATGCTCATCCCATGATCTGATCAAATTATACTGCTTCAACATGGATAAATGTACCCTAACTTAATCAAGAATCTTCTTTTGTCTTTCTAGGCTTCCGGAGCAGGCTGTGTCTGTAGTGAGGATGAGGAAGCTGAGGGAAAGACTTCTCCAGTCACTGTTTCTGGACAAGGTGTATTGGGAAAGCCAGGGTGGTCGAGAGGGCATCGACAAGCTGATTGATGTTATTGAGAAGCGAGCCAAGGTCCTTCTTGCCTATATCAATGCTCACGGGATCAAAGTTATTTCAATGAATGATTGATTTTATTGTAAAAGTTGAGGCTGTTTTTTATTTACATAAATTATTTAAAATATTCAGATCTGCTTGTAAATAGTTTAAAAGGGAAGAAATCTATTTGTTCTTTTTGTTTTTTACTAAAAGCATCATGAAATGTATAGTTATACTGTGATAAAAATTGTTTTGTAATCGCTTGCTCAAAAATATAAGGGTGAAAAATGTCAAAAATTAAAAAATAATGAGTTAAGCAAAAAAAAAAAAAACTGTCAAGAAACCTGTTGGTATATACAGCCAGAGAAGGACATTGATTAATGTAAATTTTCTGAAAAGGGGTATGAAGAAGTAAAACTTATTTTTCATAAAAAATTTGCACTAAAATAAATATTTTTTTCAGTGTCCTGTCTGGTAATGTGGCAACAAGATTAATTGTCTAGATGCCGAAAAAGATCCCAACAGAATTTGCTTTCAAAAGTGGAGCAGTAGGGCTATCAACATAGTGTTCCGCTTGATTTATGCATAGAAATAGCTTTATTATAATTCATACAGGGAGGATTACAGATTATATGGACTCCGCAATGTAAGTAAAACAGGAAAGGAAAAACAGGAAAAAGGAGAAAAGATGAAAGAAGGAGGTGATAAAAGGGAGACAAGGATAAAACGTCTTCAGTCCGCTTCATCACCTGCAGGGAGAGATGTAAAAAAGAACAGTGCAAGTAAGTAGTAAGTAGCACCTTGATACTATTGCTGAAGTATTAGTGGTATTATTTAATCTGACATGTATACTGTGGTACAGTAGCTGAAGATAAGAATATGGGCTTTCTGTATGGAAGTGAATCTCTTAAGTAGCTGGAACCAAGCACCTGTAATTGTTTGTGAGAGTGCACTTGTGCATGTAAAGTTGATCCTTTTGGAGTTAATTCCAGACCTTCACACCACTAACTGAAATGCACATCATCACGGGTGATATCACGTGTAGTCCAAATGTTTCTCATAGAGTTCAGTCATATTTATCCAGCTCTGTGAGGCCCGAATGACCAAAACCTTTGCCTTCTCCAGTGTTCCATTCAGCTTGATGAAGACCTTACAGTTCATGGTCCACTTGGACTGGATCTTCTTCTGCTTCCTCAGGAACTGGGCCTTCTTCATGATATTCCAGGTGTTCTTCCTGGTCAGGTGCTTGTTAATGAACACGTCTGATCCCTTTAGCAACCTGCCCTGTTTCAGCAAAGCAGTTTTGTGTTCCTTGTTACTGAGCCTCATGATAATCACCGGTCTGTCATTGTTCCCTTGTCTCTGCTTCAACGGAATCACAGTCCAGCTTTATCCCCTTTGACAAGAGGCCACCTGTTCCTTGTCGGGTGATGGCTCACCAGCTGGACAGGGCCCTGCCACCACGCAGGTGTAAGAGCGGGGCTTTACACACAGTCCAGTGATTATCACATCATTCTTTCTGGTGTAATGTTCCATGTCAGCCACTTAGGCCCAAAGCTGCAATCCGTTTGTCCTTTTACTCATTCAGCAGTCATAAAGCCTTCACCTCTTCAACCAGGTCCAGAATGGACTTTTGCTGGAGTTGAATGGGTGAGGTTTCTCAGAGAGGAAATCCAATGCTTTCCTTATCTCCTCAAAATACTCCAAGGCAACAGGAATATAAACACCACCAAGCAGGCTTGGACTGGTAATCTGCAATTCCAGGCATTTGCCCAGTGGTTAATCCACAATGTGTATTCGTATTGTGTTTCACATTTGAGACACACACGCGTTTGATTGTGCTTCTATTTTTTTTGGGAGGGGGTCCATAAGTGGGCCGCTGTAGATGGAAAAATGCCAAGGCCGAAAATCGTTTGCAGTCAGAGCCTGCGGCCAAGAAACAGCCAAGATGCTGCCAACCCCAAGACACCACTTTCGCACCTTTGGCACAGCTTCTGGTGTAACCGGCTAAACCGTTCGACTAGCAACATCTCTACTTTCTATGTACTGTACATATACTACATTTAAAAAAATAAATTAAAAAAACATAAAAAATTTTGCTTTATCCAGACTTAACAAATTAAGTCTTGATGATTATTTTTTTTGGTTAGACCCACTATTGTACCAGCTTGTTTGCAACATACCAAAAAAAAAAAATAGTTTTCAAGATTATGCAAATTAAATTTGACCCTGTTAGTTATAAAACTAGGGGAACTGCCTATAAGGAAGTTATTATCCAGAATTGTAGAAAGATTTTTCATTAATAGGGTAATGCAGTAACCAGTATAAAGTTTAAATCATCTATCTTTAATATTTTTTTCTGCATTAATTTTACATTTATACTTTAAGTAGTTTTTAAAATGGCCCTTTTACACTTTCACTTTAAAAATGCTTAAGTTAATACTGTTGTGTTTTTACACAGTTGAATTTATACTTCTACTTGAGAAATAAACGATAACACTTTTTTATTTTTTTCCTTTATTTAACCAGGAAAAGTCCCATTGAGATTAACAATCTCTTTTTCAAGGGAGTCCTGGCCAAGACAGCGGCAAAAGATTACATTACAAATTACATTATAGTTTACAATTATATCTATCTATAATTAGAAATTCGTAAAACAGTTACAAACCATAGATCTCATTTTCAAACCTTTGAGCAATCGTTTAAAATGTCCGATTGGAATCAAATCCTTCAACTTCCAGTCTTTCTGAAGATTGTTCCATGCTGTGGGGGCAGAGTGCTGAAAAGCTGTCTTTCCAGCTTCAGTGCGGACACTAGGGACAGACAGAAGCAAAGACTCTTGAGAACGTAGAGAATACAGTTCAGCCACTCTTGGTTGAATGTACTCACAGAGGTATGAGGGGAGCAGACGCAGAATACCCTTATAAATCATCATATACCAGTGAGTGAGTCTACGAGTCTCTAATGCTGGCCAGCCCACACGTATGTAAAGTTCACAGTGGTGTGTGCGAGGCTTACAATTTGAGATAAATCGTAGGGAGGCATGGTAAATTGAGTCTAAAATTTTTAGAACTTGATCTAGGGCATTGATATAGATTGGGTCACCATAGTCCAGAATGGGTAAAAACGTTGCAGCTACCAGTCTCTTCTTCGAATTAAAAGAGAAACAAAACCTATTCCTAAAGAAGAAGCCAATTTTCAGTCTGAATTTCTTAATCAATTGTTCAACATGAGGTTTAAAATTTAGACTTTCATCAATTAAAATTCCTAAATATTTAAAAGATTTAACCCTTTCTATCTCTGACCCATCCAAGGTGATAAGAGGATAGCTATTTTGCAATTTTGTCTTTGTTTTTTAAAATAACATCATTTTAGTTTTATTTGAATTTAAAGAAAGACCTAGTTTTAAAAGCCTGTGCTGAACCGAATTAAAAGCAATTTGTAAAGTAAACACACACGCACTAGGGTTTTTTCCAAAACTGTAAAAAACCATGTCATCAGCATAAAAATGGTAGTTAGTGTCTATATATATAGTTACTTTTGACACCCCTACTGAGCTATGAGGAGCTCTTCTCTGTTTTCCTTTTTCACAAAGGTGTAGATGCAAATCGCATGGCAAAGTCATTGCTCAATACTGTCAACTGGGGCAAATAAAAAGATGACTTAGGTGGAGAAATAATGGAAAACAGAATGCATCAATCACCAAATTTCCTACTGTGAAATTGACAAAATACATGGTTTGGGAATGTTTCACTCAGTGGTTCTTACTTTTACATTTGTATTTTTTCCTATCTCTTGCATTAGTACATAATCTTTGCTCATCGGTGCGCAATTTTAGTCAAACCCTACTCGAAATTGGAAAACTACTCTAACCCTGCCTGAAAAAAGGACATAATGCATGTAACCCTTTTTCTTTTTTAGTCCCAGTTTTTTTTAGGGTTAGGGTTAGAACATATGTATTTCCATTCAACAAAATTCATGAAAATAGTTCAAAAGTTTTAAACCTTGTAACCTTGTGATGTCTCTGTTTCAACACACCTGAGTTAAATAATCAGGCAATTAGTAGTACAGTAGATTAGGACTGTGTCAAAATGTCTGCCCTAACCTTTTTATAGGGCACTATATAGTTATTACACCATTTAAGATGAGTGTCAAAACGTCAAGTGGATGAAAATGTAGTGGATTCGAAATTTCCCACAATTCACCTTGAAAAGTAGTGATTATCTATGGTTACTAAATGAGCAGATTTATTCCACAATGCTTCTCGAGGTGAGCTCTCCTCGCAAAGCATCATGGGATTTGTTTTCACAGTGACCCACTGTCACCTACCACTGTCACTACCCGACAGTAGTAACGAAAAACAAAGGTTCCGCAGGAACCGTGCTGCAAGGCAGAGTTACGTGACCAACAAGGAGTGAAAAGTAATCATCTGTCGGAACGGTCAGTTAACTGAGGTCACTATAAAATCCACTACATAGTCCACGCTCTATACATATACACTATATTGCCAAAAGTATTTGCTCACCTGCCTTG
>NW_015150802.1:338767-348901 GCF_000732505.1 Cyprinodon variegatus
TGGTTGATTACGTTACTGTTGATCATCTGTCCATCATCGTATAAAGCCCGCCCTGACAATTTGATTGGATCGCCAGATAGTGGGCGATCATACTCGCGCTACTATGGAGCAATGCCAGACCGAACTTCCCGACCTCAAACCTTTTGGGCGGGACTAAGTTTGGAATGGCACCCAGGCTAGGAGATAGGCACCAGCCCCACTGCGACCCTGATGGATGAAGTGGGAGAACAAGGCAAAGTCCCACAGTCTTTTTTTATTTATTTATTTATTTTTTCTTTTTACAGTGTCCTGTCTGGCAATGTGGCAATAAGAATAATTGTCTTGATGCCAAAAACAGCCCAACAGATTTTACTTTCACAAGTGTATCAGTATGGCAATTGCCATATTGCTCCACTTTTTTCATGTATATAAATTGCTTTATTATAATTATGCAGGGAGTTTTACAGTTTATATGGACACTGCAATGTAAATAGCAGTGTCTTAATGGATTTGGGAACAATGAATGTACAACTTTGAGCCAAAACAGACTACAGGTAAGGAATTATGATGGTTTAAAGAGATAGCTAAGGATAGCCTGAAACGCTCTCACTCTAAGCTTCTTCAAAAGGAAACTTGGAAGCCTAGTCTTTAAAAGCAAAAAGGATTTCTCTCATAAACGCCATCCACAACTGCACATACCGAGGTTTGCACTCCAACCAGATTATTCCCAACTGAAAATCAGGTTTATATTGAGTAAAATGTTATTTAATCTTTTCATCACAATATTTGACAAGGGAATTGATAATTATCTCTAACAGGAATGGTTCCTAATAGCCTAATAGCTGGAATTGATAATTTATAGGATCTTGTTTTGACTTAGAGCAACCAGAGTACCCAAAAATCTTAAAAGCCACATATGAAATCCAATCTTTCTTTTGCCATCTTTTCAGACCAGATCAAAAAACACATTTTCTTCACAAAGAACCTTTTGAGTCACATGGATAATGGATGGATGGATGTAAGAGAAGCATCTACAGCATAATCACACTATTTTGAAGCCTTTCACTCTCTGTGACTGTAAACACAAAATGTGTTTTATTTATTTATTTTTGAGAAATCTTTCTAATAGCTCTATGTTGAAAGGGTGGAAAAAAAAGATGAGATGATATATTTTTGCCTCAAAGATCATGTTATCCAGAGAAATTAGTAAGTTCTACAACATTAAATAGTAAAGAGATCAGATCCCTTGTAACTATCAAAAAGCAGTCAGCATTATAAATAATTTTTCCCCAGGACTTGCATATAAAGGTAAAATAAAAAAATTAAGAAAAGGGTCACAGTATAGTTTATGCCTCTGTTGGAACAGATATGCGGGAGTAGGCTCTCAATAGCCAGGACACTAAGGTAACCACAGTGGTTGTATTTTACCCATATTTGCTATGATTATACTTCCATTTATAGCACCACTTTGACTTTGTGTGCCTTCTGTCAAATGGAGAGCCTTCTTCCCTCCCAAAACACCCCCATCTGATTATTTATTTTCACATAAAAAACAACTTTGTGTATTATTTCTATATGCACTTCCTTTATTTTTAGCAAGGATTATTGCGTGAGTTCATTTCTACAGTTGTAACTTCCATTCAACTCATTTTCAGCATCTGGGTACATTATTCTGGGTAAATAGCATTTTTTTTGTTTTTTTTTACATATTTTGTGCAAGCTAGCTGTGGAGAGTGGGGAGACAGATGGCTTCATTAGGAATACATCATGATAATTTAATGAAGTGCAAGCAAACCCTCATAACTTCTAACAAAACATCTTCCTTTCACAGCAAAGACAAGTGTTGCAGAAGAATGGAAATTTCCAGCTGGCAGAAACAGCAAAGGAAAACAACCATTTTTTTTTTCCACAGTGAGGTTTTCAAAGCCAGAAAACAGCATAAGTTTTTTTTTCATGTTGATTCTAATATGGATGAGGTTGAACTTGCACTGATAAGGTCTCACATAGTGAACTAAAAAATGTCAACATGAGTGAAATCATGTCAGGCCAAAGCTTGTTTTTGTTATAGCAAAACCTGATAATAGACAGCTTAGAGATTTACTGATTTGTGTCAACAATAGCTAAATGTAGGTCTGAATGTATTTTTTAAAGGACTACCTTGAGTGTTGAATCCTTAAATTTTAACTATTAAAGCTAAAAAAACTATAGCTAGGTGGATTATGGTTAAGTCCACTTTAAGTCCTTGTGTAGCTTGCATTTTGTTCTATAAATATTAAACCGTTTCATCTTAAAGGCATTCATCTTCCCATTTTGTTCTGTTTTCATTTTCTTTGGAGCTGCATATTTGTTTTTGTGATAAGGCATTTTGCTTTACAACATAAACACCCAATCTTTTTTCCAGTTCAGCATGTTCTTACTGTACATATATGGGATTTTTCCGGCAATCATAGCTTTTTCCTTCAGCTAAATAACATGCATTTATAATAATATTAATCATACATTTTATTTAACAGCGCCTTTCTAGACACTCAAGGTCACTTTACAGAAAATAAAAATGAAAATACAAAAATACAAATACAGAAATATAAAAACAATTATGGGGAGGGATAAGAACAATGTATTTACAAATAATTGAGCTGGAACAGATGGGTTTTGAATAAGGAGAGAGAGTCAACACTGCGGAGATCATTTCATGCTTACTTGTTGACCTTAGAGGAAAGAGTATATGAATTGTGCGCTTTACTGCTTTCTCCTTTTGAACAAACCTGACCTATCCAGGACCAGAAATACTTTATATGTTTAATATTCCTAATGACTAAGCAGGACTAAGCCCTGTATACAAACTTTTCAGTTATGCTTTTTAAAGGTTTAACCACTTTGAGAAGGGCTAATCGCTGTTGGCCTGTGCCAGTCTCAGGGTTTAAAGAACCTTTAAAATCTGGAGAAATGACTAACTGAAGAAGGTGTTTGCTTAATTTGTTTTAGTTACAGAAGTTCATCTTGTTTTCTGTAGATGGAATTGAAATCTAATGAAGGAAAGCAGGTAAGAATGCAGCTAAATCAGATTACATCAATGGAGGCAATGTGTGAACATTGTCTTTAACCTTTAAAATACAGTTCAGTGGATAGAGTATATTAAACACCTTGACCCATCTGCCACAGCAATACGTTTTTGAGAATTAGTTCATATGTTATTTCATTTTGTTAATGTTTAAGAAGTAAAAAAACTGAGTCATTAGATTCTGGTTAAGAGTTGAAGGTGAAAAGCATAAAGCTTCACTGTGATGAAGCCCAGGAGTAAGACGTGAGCAGCGTCTTTTAGTGTAAAGAGCTGAATCACTTAGAAGATCCAAGATAAGATTAGATGGAATCTAATCTTCCATCTAATCGGTTCAAGAAAAAAAGGAAGAAATTTGGCAAGCATATCTACAATAGTTTTTTGGGGTTTTTTTAATCTCTGATTCTGCAGGTCCAGAGATGCAGGGTCTCCTTAATCTCAATGGTGGTCTAGATTTCCTGTGATTTGATCTTAAATCTGAGATTCAGTTAAACAATAACCTACTAAGGGAATGGTTTTCTCTGAAATAATTTTTCAAATATATTTGTGAAGTTATGCCTAGTTACAGGTTTTAAGGATTTTTCTTTTCCGGTGTCCTCTTCCCTTCCTGACAACTTAAATAGACTGGAAGCAGTAAACGTTATAAAGCATTTAAGATGCAACCTCATGTCAGTTTGACTATGTCTCCTGAATTCATTGAAATACAATGTTCACCAAATTTCAACATCAAGCCAAGTATTCATACAAGCAAGGAAAACGTCAAAACGTAGTTGAGAAAAACATAATGGATTAAAAAAAATGAATGGACTCAATTATGTAGATGTTAATTGCAAATCTGGCCTTTGTGACAAGAGGTAAACTTCTCTAGGAAACCCACCCTGAGGAAGCAACTTTTGCCCTTTCCATAAGTCGTGTAGTAGTTGTAGCAAATATCTGAAAGAGAAATAACATAAAAACTTAAAATATTGGCATACATGCAAAAGGTTATGGGCAAATGAAAACTAGCATTCCACATTTCCTAGGTCAACCCGTCCCTAAAGAGAATTATAGTGATATCATCAGTATTATATGGAGTTAAATACAAGGTAAACTGTGAGAGTAAAAGACTGAAGACTGAGACAAAGATTAATGAATAACAACACAACATATATAAAAATGAGCTACAATCTATGGCAATAACCTGAAAACATATGTTTGAATATGCTCTCTTTTCTGTCTGAACTTAAGCTATTTGTTAAGAGGAATAGTCAAATTTTCACTGCCTAAATACACAAAGCTGTTAGAGACATACCATGTTGCTGCATGGCTCTAAAAGGGCAGATTTGGGGACTGAATATAAATGCCCATCCATCATGTAAGATCTGAATGAAAAATATCAAGGTTTGTGTTTGTAAATTGACAAAATGTAAAACAAGTCAAATGTGTTATCTGTGTATCTTAGGGTGATTGAGAAACTTAGGCATACTTATACGACGCAAAAACGATCTTAAAATTGGTAAAGAATTCCTAAGATAGGTATATTTACCCTAATTTTTAGTTGGTAAATAGATGATCTGCTAAAGGAATCAGTATGTCATACTCTTGCCACGTGTCCAAGTATACCACCACATCGTCTAAGTAAACTGCACAACCAGCCATGTTACCACTCTGGTCATTAGTCTCTGAAATGTCACCGGTGCATTTCTCAGACCAAAGGGAATTACCATATATGAATAAAAGCCTATAGGTGTGACAAATGCAGGGAATAGGTGTCCTCATTCTCTGAATGGCCGAGAACACACAGTGTCATTTTGAACTTTTTCACCAACATATTCACAATAAACCGTAAAGTTTGCATATATTCTAGACACAGGAAAATCATAAACTTCTGCACCAAAATACAAATAATAAATCATATTCTTAGCTACTATTGCGGAACAGTTTCATTAACCTTCTATAGCACATTTTCTAAAATACAGGCAACCAATTATATTTAACAAACATTTCAAAGTGACTCAAATATCCGTTAATCAGATCAATCATTCCCTAATTTAGATTATTTACTCAGCTTGACAAACTACTCCCGAGCAGAGAGTTATTGTTTCCTCTCCAGCCTCGCGCTCACTCACGGTAGCTAGCGACCCATTCTAACTATAAACTAACTACTTCAAGTTGGCTAAACAATATTCACAACAATGCCACAAATCAGCTGAGATCATTAACTCACCTCGGACATATTTGCAAATCAACTACACAGTTCCCACCCTCCCTTTTTACCTGCAAAGAGCCAAAGATCTGTATATTAGAATCAGAGTTAGCCACACACCTAAATCAGCTTTACATTTTATATGTGTCCTCATTCTCTGAATGGCAGAGAACACACGGTGTGGCGAACGTGCCCTCTGCTGGTCAGGGTTCGACAGTGACTACTGTTCAATAACTAATTTCAAATAACAAAACAACCTGTACTTATTAGAAAATAATTTCACCACACTCTGAACATAAACAGCGTTACATTTATATTATACTTAACATGTGTTTGATTATTGGGTAGATATTTTGTGGTGATATTTGTGTTCCACGTCTGACCACAAGGGGTCAGTACTGGTGCTATCCAGGAGTGATTACCATCTTAAGGCTGCAGAGCAAGACAGACAGGCAGGAAGTCTGCATGTAAGATGTCTGAGCTAAAAACAATAAATGGCTAACTGCTGGAAACAGTTTCTTTATTTTAAATGAAGAACAAAACATGGTAACAGGAGTGAAAGACGCCGAGTGAGAGAGTTTCGGTTTGGTAGAAAAGTCGCCTTCGCCAAGAAATTCAACAATGGATGCTGACCGGGAATGTCGACAACAATTGGCGTACGTTTCAGCAGCAGTTTCGGCTGTACATCGAGGCAATGGGGCTGGACAACAAACCGGACTCGAGAAAGGTAGCTTTACTGCTAACTGTAGCTGGGCCACAAGCCATCGAGGTGTACAATACTTTTGTATATGAGGAGGAAGAAGACCGATCAAAGTATGACACTGTGATAGCCAAGTTTGAAGCTCATTGCTCTCCTAAGAAAAACAAGACATACGAGAGATATGTTTTCCATTCGAGGCTACAGCGGCCAGGAGAAACTTTTGATAACTTCGTTACGGACCTGAAAATAAAAGCACAGTCATGTTATTTCGGCACTCTCACAGACTCAATGATAAGGGATCAGATTGTGTCTGGAATTGAGGATACGAAGGTTAGGGAAAGACTGCTAAGGGTGACTGAGCTAACGCTATGCGAAGCTGTGAAGATTGGTCAAGCTAGCGAGCTTAGCAAGAAGCATGTACAGACGTTCAGTGAAGCAGCACCTAGCAATGCAAACATGAGTGGATCGGCAGACGTCGGCGCCATATTTAAGCACCACAATGCACGTCAAGGAAACTATAGTGGACAGAAAATGGGACAGTTTCAGTGCAAACGGTGCGGCACACAGCATAAGCCCAGAGAATGCCCTGCTTTCGGCAAACAATGCAGCAACTGCCAGGGCAAAAACCACTTTGCCAAACAGTGTTTTTCAAAACGAAAAGGGAAACAGAGAGGAAAATCTGTGAATGTCGTGGAAGATACGGAATTAGACACATTCTTTATTTCCATGGTGAACTGTGAAGATGAACCAAAAGCACAGATAAATGCTGTTAAATCAGACAAATGGAGAGCACCACTGCAAATTAATGGGGCTATAATTACACTGAAGCTAGATACAGGTGCAAAAGCAAACTTGATCAGCAAGTCAGATGTGAAGGTAATGAGAGAAAAACCAAAAATACAAAAGAAAACACTCGCACTGAAAGACTACAATGGACAGAACATTGAGTGTTTAGGCACATGTAAGCTGAAAGTAACAGTCAAGGATAAAGTGCATCACCTGCTATTCTCAGTTGTTTCTGAGGGACTCGATTCACTGCTAGGAGACAAAGCTTGTGAAAGCCTGGAGCTCGTGAAAAGAGTGTATCGAATCAATACCAGCATAATTGACTCACCTGACTCTGCTGATGCGATCGTGCAGAATTTCTCCGACATGTTCAAAGGTTATTGTATGCTGCCATTCACATACAGAATTCAGTTGAAAGACAACGCACAGCCAATTGTTATGCCGCAAAAAGAGTTCCACTGGCACTCAGAGACAGCTTGAAGAGAGAGCTGGAGCGGATGACGGCCCTTGGTGTGATAAAAAAAATCGAAGAACCAACAGAGTGGGTTAACTCAATGGTCTGCGTAAAAAAAAAGGGAGAGCTGAGGGTATGCATGGATCCAAAAGACCTCAATGAAAACATCAAGCGTGAACACTACCAAATACCCAAGCGAGAGGAGATCACCAGTGAAATGGCAGGCACCAAATACTTCTCCAAACTTGATGCGTCACAAGGTTTCTGGCAACTGAGGTTGGATGAGAGCAGTACCAAAATGTGTACGTTTAATACACCCTTTGGACGATACTGTTTTCAGAGGCTCCCCTTTGGAATAATATCTGCCTCTGAAATCTTTTATAGGGCAGTCGAGCACATCATGGAAGGCCTGGATGGAGTAAGAGCCTATGTAGATGACATCATTGTATGGGGGTCCACAATCCAGCAGCACAATCAGAGACTGACCAATGTTCTAGAGCGAATACAGAAGAATGGATTAAAGCTCAACAAAAACAAATGCCAGTTTGCTGCTAAAGAGATCGTGTTCCTCGGAGACAAGCTCTCAGCTCAGGGCATACAGCCAGATGAAGAAAAGCTCAACGCCATACTGAACATGACAAAGCCCATAGACAAACCAGGTGTCCTACGCATCATGGGAAAGATAAGTTTCATCGGGAAATTCATACCCAATCTCTCAGCAAAAACAACTAACCTGCGTGAGCTTCTCCACAAAGAAAGCAACTTCGACTGGACAGTCAAACATGAGCGCAAGTGGCAAAAGCTCAAAGAGGCACTTACTGCCACACCTGTGCTGACATTCTTTGACCCAACCAAAAGAATCAAGGTGTCTACAGATGCTTCGAAAAATGGAATCGGTGCAGTACTACTACAAGCTGAAGGTGAGCACTGGAGACCTGTGGCATATGCATCTAGGTCTATGACAGAGACTGAGTGCAGATATGCCCAAATTTAGAAAGAGTGTCTCGGATTAGTGTTTGGCTTAGAAAAGTTTCACAGCTACGTATACAGCCTACCCACCTTCACGGCTGAGACTGATCATCGTCCACTCGTTGTAATAATAAAAAAGAACCTGAATGAAATGTCACCACGGATACAGCGCATGATGATGAGGATGCAGTGGTATGACTTTCAACTCATCTACACACAAGGCAAACACCTCATTCTCGCTGATGCACTGTCAAGAGCTCCTGTCAAGAGTTTTGCAAGCACGACTGAAGAAGATGTCCGGGTGCATGTCAACATGGTGTCTGCAACACTTCCTGTGTCCAACGCCAAGACCCGGCAGATCATTGACGAGACGGCGAGAGACCCAGAGCTACAGTGCGTGATGGAGAACATGTGGAATGGATGGGCGGCAGGATCCTGTCCACAGTTCTACCATGTCAGAGGTGGGCTGTGTGTAGTTAATGGTCTGTTGTTAAAACAAAACAGAATAGTCATCCCACGTACACTTAGACAAGAGTTACTGCAGAGAATACATGAAGGACATTTAGGAATTGAAAAATGCAAAAGAAGGGCAAGAGACACAGTATTCTGGCCTGGACTTAACAAAGACATTGACAACATGATAAGCAGATGTGAGACATGCCAGAAATACAGAAACAAACAAACAAAAGAGCCGATGACTGTAGCTGATGTGACAACAGCACCATGGCACAAAGTAGGAATGGACTTGTTCCACCTGAAAGGAAAAGACTATTTAGTAGTAATTGACTATTTCTCAAATTACCCTGAGATGGCATTACTTTCAAATATATCGTCCAACTGTGTCATTACACATACCAAATCCATTTGGTATGCCATGTCTTTGCCAGACATGGCATTCCGCATTCAGTAATGAGTGACAATGGACCATGCTTTAGGAGCAAAGAGTGGCATGACTTTGCAACGATCTATGATTTCAAGCATTTCACATCTAGCCCACTGTATGCACAGTCTAATGGCAAAGCAGAAAAAGGCGTTCACATCCTGAAGCAACTATTAAAAAAGGCTGCAGACAGTGACTGGCTTACTTGGCTCTACTGAGCTACAGAACATCACCTCTGGAATGCGTACTGTCACCTGCTGAGCTGCTCATGAAGAGAAAGCTCTGAAGAACACTTCCAACCTGTGCAAAGCCAAAGAAATACCCAAGGCTGGAACAAAAGCTGAAACATCAGAAAGTGAAACAAAAGACTTTCTATGACAGAACGGCAAAGCTGCTTCCACCACTGTGCAGGGACGACAGTCAGAATTGAAAGTCCTGAAGGATGGATGACGAAAGCCACTGTTCTTCAAGAGGTTGCTCCACAGTCCTACAACGTGAAAACGCCAGAAGGACAGATCATCAGGCGAAACGGGCGCAGTCTCCAGAAAACACCAGCAACATCAGAGACTGTTCCTGACCAAAAGCTCAATCAAACCAAGTTGAATTGGAGTCAATCTCTACACATGATGCACACTGCAACACTGACACGCACACTGATAATCTGACCAACACATCTTTTCCAGGTGAAACGCTGTTAAGAAGATCTACAAGACATATCAAGAAACCTGAGAGACTTAATCTGTAAAAAAAAAAAAAAGAAAAAAAAAGTTGATGTGTTGAGTGTTATGGTTTAATGTTTAGGTTAAGTTACTTTGCTATTGTGTCATGCAGTAAGATACTAAAAAGTTATGATGTCTGTTGCTACTACAAATGATAACGTTAATAGTTCATGTAGTTTAATGAAAAGTTGCCTATGGTAAATACTGACACTTGTAATGCATTTAGTTTTTTTATGTTTCAGAGAAAGGGGAAGTGGTGATATTTGTGTTCCACGTCTGACCACAAGGGGTCAGTACTGGTGCTATCCAGGAGTGATTACCATCTTAAGGCTGCAGACAACCCAGTCTCATAGGAAAATGTACCCCCACTACGTTGGTCCACACTGCAAAACGTAGTGGAGGTA
>NW_015150802.1:352624-363867 GCF_000732505.1 Cyprinodon variegatus
CACTACGTTTTGCAGTGTGGACCAACGTAGTGGGGGTACATTTTCCCATGAGACTGGGTTGCTGCAGAGCAAGACAGACAGGCAGGAAGTTTGCATGTAAGATGTCTGAGCTAAAAACAATAAATGGCTAACTGCTGGAAACAGTTTCTTTATTTTAAATGAAGAACAAAACAGTATTTCAACCCACTGATGGCTCTGTATGCCACACTCCCCCCACAATAATAAATGTTCATAGACACTTCTGATACCCAAAATGTACCATGCCAAATACTGAAGTTTCTTACTTATAACTTGGTATTACTTATGATGTAATTTTTCTTTTTTTTCTGTGTGGCCCATGACATGACATCCAATTAGTACCCATTTATCAAAATATCTGGCCGATTTAGCCCTAATACCAGTAAACATCAGCTACTGTACTTCGGACCAGAGGCGGAGCCACCGTGGTGGCAAAGGGGGGCACCCACCCCCTTGTGATCTGATTGGCCATATCATGATGGGTTTCAGAAAAGCCCAGTATGCAGAACACCACGGAAACAGATGAAAAGTTTACCAAGTTTTATTGAGTACAAGCACATGGAATAAACACAGGAACTGGTTCAGGCCTGGGGGCAGGTTCACTGGAGTCTGTGAGGATGACAGTTCAGTTAGCTTGGGAGCAGATGAGTTTGAGTTTGAGAGTTTCTGATTTATACCTTGAGGAGTCCGGGTTTGGCTTTGAGAGAGGAACTGTTGGGTCCAGAGACTGTTTAGTTCAGCAGAGTCCAATAACCGCTTCAACGTCTTACTTCTAGCGTGAGGGCAGACCTTGGCTTTGGGTTTCCAGCTCTTAGTCCAGAGCAGCATGGGAATCCAGAGAAGAGTCTTCAGGTTTGGCTCAGAGGGCAGGCTCGGCAGGTTAAGCTCATCCAGAGCTTACAAGGGAAAACTGGATTCCTGATAGCAGAGACAAAGAGGGATTAGAATCCAATCAGGAATCAGGAGCAACAAAGGTTCTCAGAAGAAGCTAGGCTCAGGTGCTAACCAAACTGGATAAACACTGCGGCGTTGAGGCAAGGTCTGAAGGCAGGTTATATACTGGAGGATTCTCTGATGATGAGATGCGCCTCAGGTGTGTCGAAGGCTCAGCTCAGGAGGAACCACGGCGGACTCTGCTGGAGAAAGGTGGAACTTCTCCAGATCCCAACAGGCCACCCCGTGTGCCACCCCAATTGTCATTGGCTTTCATGGATGTCTATTATTCTGCCTTTCAAACGGGACAAAAGTTTTTGAAAAGTGCCGTTAAAAGTACAGTCCTGGAAGAGAGGTAACATATTTATATTTCTTGATAATTGCATGTAATAAGTTTGACAAGACAATGATTACTTTGTTACAAATGAAGGCTCTTTACTGTGTTACATTTGTTTAAGGGCTTCGTTTGTGTGTGTGCTGAATTTATATAAGCTACAAGTAGTCCGCTTTGTGATATAGAGTTAATCAGCGCTAATGTTAATGATAGCTTTCCAGCAAGCTAACGCTGGCGCTAACGCCAGCGTTAGCTTGCTAAAATGTTATACCGTATTTCCGCATATTCTTCTTAACTAGTACAGAAGTTTACAGGGCTTTATTTGAAATACACTTGTATCATCCCACTGTTCGATAGTATAATTGGTCATATTTCGGTAAACTTTGTTCTGTTTGTTAAAGTTTTTGCATTAAGCTGCAGGAACTCAACATTTCCTGTATCCTTTCAAATTAAAAGCTCTCTGTAGCATTTCGGGTTAAAGTGTGTGTAGGAAACCTATAATTTCTGAATAAAGCTTTTATTGTGAAACATTTTTTGAAACTTATCTACAGCTTTGTCCTTAAGTGTTACTTATATTTTATTTAAAAAAAAAATATTATTATTGACTTTGTTACATTAAATCCCTGCTATCTTGATGCTAATTAAACCCTAATAGTCAAGGAAAGTATAATTTTAACCCACTTACAATAACCATAAAATAATGTTTTTATGTGTATTCTGTGTTTTGTAACAAATGTTTTTAAAGGTAGAGTTAACGATGAAACGGAGAAAAGGAGACATTAAATATTTCTTCATTAAGAAGAAACAGGCTCAGAACAGGGACAGTAAAGGTCAAGATGATAGCCTTGAGGGCAACAGTAAAGGTCAAGGTGACGGTCAGCCTGAAAGCAGCCAGGGACCATCCCATGTTGAACAAAACTTCCAGAGCCAGACCAGCACCCACAGACCAGGTGAAAACACAGACCCTCACTTAAATCCAGGATCTAAGGACCGATGCTGATGTATGCTGTACAGATTGTGAAGCTCTCTTGGGCAAATTGGGATTTATATTGAGCTATATAATTAAAATTTACTTTTATCTTTTATTAAATAAATTAAATTGATGGCATTGTGTACTGTGCAGTTTTTAATTGTTTGGCTTTGTTAAACATGTGTACTTTATAACATATTGTAAAAAAAAGTAATTTATATTTGAATACAATTTGTTTTCTATGCCAATCAATATTTTTAGATGCACCTAGGAAGGAGACCACAGACACGGATGATAATGACGATTATTTCGAATCGGATGAAAGCAGCAGCTGCAACAGAAACCTTTATATAACGCAGCTTTTCTTTTTTTGTATTAATATTTTTATTAGGAGGAAGAGAGACATTACAAACATAATTTAAACTGTAAACAATAAGGTATGCCATATCAAACATACATATATATGGATAGTAAAGTAGTAAAAGGCATACAATTTAGCTCCTGTGGGTTTTTTTTTTCCCCTTACAAAACAGAACAGAATACAATGTATACAAAACTTAATAAAAAAGTAGGGTAGGGTGCATCACCTAATCTAATCTAGGAAAGAGGACTGAAGAGAATGAAAGAATCTCATGAAAGGGCCCCATAAGATATAGAATTTAGCAGGGTTGCCTTTCAATGAGTATCTTATCTTTTCCAATTTTAGAAAAGACATGGTGTCTTTAAGCCACTGGCCGCTAGAAGGGGGAACTGTTAACTTCCAATGAAAAAGAAGACGCTGTCTTGCCAGTAAGGAAGTAAATGCTAAAATATCCAACTGGTTAGAAGTAAACTGTTTGTAGTCATCCGGAAGCCCAAGTATAGCAACATGGGGAGAAGGTTTGATGACTACTGAGAGTAGTCAACGCAGCTTTTCTGCATTGAAACTGATTAAAAGTCACTTACGCACCACCATGAACAATGAAAGACTAAGTGACCTTGGGGTGCTAAGTGTGGAGTCACCGAGAGCCAAGGCCTTGGATATGGATGAGTTTATTAGGTTGTTCAGTGGTCGACACAGAAATCGGAAAATACAGTTGTACTGATGAGTACTTTCTACTGCGACAATGTATCAATTTATCTTAATATACTTAAGACTGAGTATTGGTTATCCTTTTTTTATCCTTATGTAAAAAAGTGAAGAATATTGCAAGAAGTGAAAAATAATAGTGATGAGGGCTGTTCATGCACAATAAATTGCATCTGCTTAATCTGGCCTGGCTCATATTTGCTGAGTTTTCTAATAGCACATACTAGCTGAATGTTGATGAAAACATGGGGACTTTAAAATTTTAATGTTGAAATTGCAAAATAAAAAGGCCATTAATATGAAAACGTTAATGTAGCCAATGAAAACATAAAAACACTTTAAATATGAAATGTAATTGTTTACACTTAGTTTTCTAACTGTGGGGAGATATTTCTGTTGGCACTTTTAGGTGGCCCCCCTGATTTCATCGTTGTCCCCCCTGTGCTCCCCACATGAAAATGATCTGGATCCGCCCCTGCTTCGGACCCTATTTGGATTAACAATCTCATGTAACAGAACTCATATCGGCCTCAGTTATTTTAGTCTGTTACCAGTCTCTATCTGTACAGTACTACTTCAATACATTCTCCTGGAAGCGTCTCTTCACTCCATCCAATTTCACCATTGTCCTTTTACCTTTTGAGTCCATTTTCTTGCAACTAGATTCATGGTTGTTTGAGTTCAACTCATTACCTCAGTATCAAGAGATTTCCATGGTCGCCACATGGTTGGTGATTTGGGAAAGGACACACCAGCTTACTTTCATCACTGTCCCAGTCGTCCTCTGGTTCGGGGGTTTGCTGTTTTCTTCTTTTTGTCCCTGTTGGTATCCTCTCTTCTAATTTAGCAGGGCCTGGTTCTGGTTTTTCCTAAGGCAGACTGTCACATGGGAGTAGAAGGTTTCTATGCAACACCTGCCTCTTACCTCCTCCCTCTGGTGCCACTTCATACAATGGGCTGTCAGTGCTCCTTCTCCTCACCACCACATGCACTTTAGGTTCCCAGTAGGCCCACAGTTTTCCTGAGCCATATGCTCTTTTGACCATTCTTGCCTCGTAGAGCTTCCCAGGCTGCTGTTTTAGATCAGATCTCGTAGGCTTGTTGCATCCGTTTTCGCCAGTTCTGTACATACTCAGCATATGTCTCTTTTGCTTCTCTTGGCTGTAGATTGAAAAGCAGGTCTACTGGCAAACGGGGTGACCTTCCATACAGTAGGTAGTAGGGGCAAAACCCAGTGACCCAACTGTGACCCCACTGTCTTGTTGAATCTCTCACATTTCCCATTACCTTGAGGATAGTAACATGTTGTATGGGACCCACGCACATCACAGCTCCTCTGTAGTTGATCCATTAATTGGTTGTTAAACTCTCTCCCCATGTCGTGATCAATCCTCTCTGGAAATCCAACACGCAAGGCAAAATCATTGAATAGTTTGTCAACCACAGTTCTGGCAGACTTATTTTTCATGGCATAGGCTTGGACAAAACCAGTGAAATGATCTATCAAAATAGGAATGTACTTGAACCCGTTTGCATGTCTCTAAGTGCAGAAAGTCAATGCATATCATTTCCCCTGGCCGTGTTGTGACAATGGTTGTCAAGGGGGCCCTGGTCGCTTATTGACGTTGCTTTGCCATGAGATATTCACACTCTTGGGTGAAAAAGTATTCTATTTCGGAGTACATCCGGGCCCAGTAGAACCGATCTTGGATCAGGTTTAAAGATCTATAAACCCTAAGATGTCGCATTTCTCTGTGAAGCTCATGAAATACTACTTGATGATGTTCTTTTGAGAGAAGAAGCTGATGTTTATCTCCCACTCTCCTAAAGAGAATTCCATCCTCATTTACATACAACTTAGCCCACTGTCTCATTAATACTTACGCTGGTTCTGCTTTAAGAACTCTCCTGGGCGGGTGTTGATTGTTCCCCTTGTAAAGCAGGACCTGGTCTGTGACAGGGTTTTTTTCCTGACTGTCTGACTTCTGAATCTGTTCTGGTGTCAGAGACTTAGTCTGGGGCTGTGCACTCGGATCTCTTACTAAGTCTGGTGTGTCTATTGGGACGGTAGCTACCCAGACTGGAGGGTTGTCTCCCTGCAAACGGAATACCTGCACTGCTGCACTGAACACTTCCTGACCCACCTCCTCTGTACACTGTGTCATGAACGTATCTATGTCTAATAGCATGCTGGATAGGCATTACTCTTTCCTGGCCTACTTAATAGAAAAGTCGAACTCAGACAGCTCACCCTCCTATGACTTGTCGAATTAAGCTTAGCTGTTGAGAGAATATAAGTTAATGGATTGTTGTCTGTATAAACTACGATGTGTGGGGGATTGATAAAGATAATCACAAAAACGTTCACATATTGCCCATTTTAGGGCTAAAATCTCTAATTTCCCCGAGTGCATGTGGTAGTTCTTTTCAGGCGGGGTTAGAGTCCTGGAACCATAGCCTATTACTGCCATCTTGCCATTCTGTCTGTGGTATAATACAGCTCCTAATCCTTACTGGGATGTGTCTGTGTGGAGGATGAATGGTAGGGTCAACTCTGGGTAACCCAGCAGAGGAGGCTCTATCAGCTTATCTATGAGAGAGTTCAATATGTTTTGGTGGTTAACTGTCCACTGCATCGGAGTGTTAGGTGGGAGGTTACCTTTTTTCCTGGTTTTGGGCCTGACCTTTCCACTCCCTTGATCTGATATTGATAGCAGCTAGTAGAGAGGCTGGGCTATTCTGGAGAAGTTTGGGATGTATGTTCGGTAGTATGAAAGGAATCCCATCACTTTTTGCAGTTCTCCCACTGTTGTAGGTGCTTTCTGCTTTAGGGCTTGGACTGGGGCCACCTCAGAGTCCATAGTGTACCCCTGTCCAGATACTAGTCGCCCCAAAAATCTCACCTTCCGCTTTAACACTTCACACTTATGGGGACTGAGCTTCACCCCGGGCTCCTGGTTTCTCCGTAACACAGTTCTCAGGTGCTAAATGTGGTATTCAAAATTGAGCTATGGACCAGATTGTCATCAAGATAGGGTTGACACATTACATCTCTCAAGCCACGCAAACAGTCTTCCATGTTTGTCTGGAATTCTGCAGGTGCTGCACTCAACCCGAATGGGATTTGGATCCACAGGTATAGGCCCCAGGGAAATATGACAACTGTCAGGGGCTGGCTTTCCTCATCCAAGAACCCCTGATGGTAGGCCTTCCCCTGGTCTAGTACAGAGAACCAGGAGCTGCCAGTGAGGGAATCAAGCATGTCTTGTATTCGGGGTATAGGGTGGCGATCAGGGACTGACTTTTTGTTCAGCTCCCTGTAGTCTCAACAAAGTCTTAATGTTCCATCCTTCTTTTTTACACACATGACTGGTGAGGCATACAGAGATCGTGAATGAGTAATCCAACCTTGATTTAATAAGTCTTGGATACATTCTGGTGTGGTGGCTTCGGAACCACCATGTACGTTTTTCTTACTGGGGTGGTGTCATGCAGTGTGATGTGGAGTTTCAGTGAGGGGATTGAGACAATCTCATCATCCTCATATGCAAATGTGTGACACTCCTCTCTCAGCAGCTTTTTGGCGATCCTACCTTCCTCCTTGTTATAATGTCTCGTGGTAATGTCATGTCTTTTGGAACTAGCAGCAGGTCTTGACCATGATATTGAGCCCCAGTATTGATGTTAACATACACTGTGGTGACCTGTTCAGCGCCTAAAGTGAGTGTTCTATTTCCTGTGTGCACAATCCCTATATCTTCCTCATATGTAGGGGCATGGATAAGCTGTAGCACTGCTTGTGCCGTCTTGACCGTTATTTGAAAAGCTTGACTCACAGTATGAGTGGTCTCTGTCTTTGTTGTCTGATTCTTCTCCCCTGTTATTTCCTCTATCACATTATAGCCAGTTATAGGCTTTACTGCTACGTGTGGGTCACTTGACACTAGGATTGGTACTAGAAGCGGTTTGGTCAGGGCGGAGTCTTTATCTAGCCTGAATTCTGCTTCCACCCAGCCCATGAAGGGGATCTCAGTCTGGTTAGCGGCCACTACCAATACAATGTCTGAGCCCAACAGCTCATTGAGAGGTCATACTGCGCTGTGTGGTAAGTGTCGCTTTCGTCATTAATGATGGTTGCCTGAACACCTGAGTCCCATAATGTTACTGTAATGGTATGGTTGCTGGGATATGGTTTGAGCTGGAACTTAACTGCATCACTGTAAAGAACAGTCTCTATAGTGCAGAGGAATTTTCTCTGTATTAGCTGAGGACTGAACTGCTCACCTTCTGCGCTTGCACCATCATCACTGAATTTTCTCATTAGCTTCTCTTTCAGTTCTATTGCTCTGAATAAGAAATTCTGGGCTGAGTCCCTTGGGTCTTGTTTCATGTTTATCAGACGATACAGCAGGTCAGAGGAAGAATGCCCCTTAAATATGGTTTTGAGGGTGGATAATGTCAGTCCTCGCTTTATTTCCAACATTTCCCGCAGATGAAGACCTGGGCTCACAGCACGTGTGACTGCTTCAATAATCTCTGCTTCTCCACGTCCTTTCTGTAGTTCCGACTTGATCTGGTTAATGAGGCTTGTGTAGGACAATTTTTCCTTCTGACCCGCTTCACCAATCGATCCCATTATCTGAAACTCCCACCTCAGCGTGACCTCAGGCAGTGTGGTGGTTGTGGTGATTGCAGATTTTGTGTCTACATCCTTTGTAGTAATGGGGACTGACGCAGTGTGTCCTCCTTCTGCTTGCATCCTCTGCTTTATTTTTTCCTCCAATGCCCCAATCTCCTCTTCCATCTGCTGCTGTAATTTCTGGTACTGCATTTTCAACTCCTGTAGCTTCCCTGTCTGCTGAACTACATTTTCAGCCTCAGTTTCTCCCAGTGTTGGATTCAGAGAGGAAAGATCGGACAGTAATTGCTGGAGATACTTCTGATATGAATCTGTGGACTCTTCACCCTCCTCAATTTCATCTAATGTCTTCTCCACCAACCTGATTAGGGTGTGTCTTGTTTTGCTGGCAAGACCCCCAACAGGTGCGCTACCCTTTAGATGTTCACATTGGTGAATGAGCTCCTTCTCCACCAGCGTCAGCAATCTGCTTACTTTGTCCTTTGCTTCCTCCAAGATGCTGCTGTGATTGGTCCAGCTTCCTTTCTATGCGATTGGGCCCTGGGCTGGGTCAACCATCCTCTGCAACCAAAATGCTCAAAATTGCTCAGATTTGGCAATAATTGGGTTAAAAGGGAATGGCTGCAAACCTGATTGGGCTTGGCAATGAGCTGACAGACATGATACGTCCTAACATAAGATGAAACATCATTCGTAATACGAGGCCAAAACAAATTTCTCAAGACCCATATGTCTTACATACACCAGAATGACCAGACTCATCATGAGCAACTTTTAACACTGCAGAGCGGAGTTTACTGGGAACCAATATTTGAAAAACTGGCTCACCCACAATGTCAGCATTCAGTAACCATTTCCTCACCAACAACAAGTCCTGCAGGAAGTATCCACATGCACAGTCTGCTATTTCACCCAGTGGTCGCACCTGATTGAAAAGATTTTGCAAAGAAACATCGGCTTGCTGCTCCACCACAAACTCACTGCGAGACAGAGACATGGGGAAACTGAACAAAGGCAAATTAAGGTTTTTCACACATTTTTCCTCCTTCACATTCTGAGTGCACGCCATGGCCCTAGTAACTGCACATGCTGTAAATACATCTGCGAATTCCCCTTTATCCTTATCGCTCTGAGAAAAAAACTCTCTCAACTGACTCCGACGTCAGTAATCCATCCAAAGGCACAGTGTCTGTCGAGTTATTTTGGGGTTTGTCTGCCTGAACTCGACCAGGCTTGGCACAGAGGACGCAGGAAACAACTCAGATCAACTTAGTCATTTCTTTTATTTGACTTTTGTCATTTTCTGTTGAATCATAAGCAGGTTGATAACCTCAACAAAGAAAAAAAACAAACAGAAATTAGTTCCACCATGAACCATAGTCACACATGCAAACAAGTTTAGTTCTCTATATTAGACTTAGTCATAGAAAATTAAATTAAACATTCAGATCAGTATCATCAATCTCATTTCATGATTTACTAGAACATAAGTGGGAGAATGAAGTGAGATACATACCAGTAGCATCTCTGTGCTCCACTGACTCAAACCACACCCAGGGCAAACAAACAAAAGGCCACTCAGGTGCTCAACCAAGGTTAATCACCCTAGAGCTTCTTGCTCTCTACTCTCTCTCTGAACACCATTACAGAGACTGGTAAATCAGGGCGCACAGCCAATTGTGCAACAGCGGTCAATAGTTCACACTCTAGAAACTCTTTATGTAAAGGAACAAAAGTCACGTTTAATCCCATACCCCGAATCGGAACACAGGCACCTGTCTCAGACTCAGCCGAGAAGGGCAACACATCAGCTCTAATGAAAGAGTCAAACACCCCAGTGTCTCTCAGAACCTTAAAGGGGAACTTCGTTTTTTTTATTAATTAGGCCCTTGATTTTACGTTATTACATCATGTTCTACTCACCCATATGAGTTTTGTGTCATTTGGAGCCGTTCTGAAGATATTCCATTAGGTTATGTTCAAGTAACGTCTTCCTATGGCCAGACGACTTGAAGGCACAGACTGAACTGTTCATAATTTACTCTTTATGGTACTCCAGCATTCATAACATGTAGGCGAATCATTGTCCCCCAGAAATCCGCGGTAATATTTTTTATATTTATATGTTTTAAAAACAAAGCGGTACATGTTTGATGCCATCCACGCGACACCTACCATTCATTCATCCTGCTCACTGAACTGCTGCAAGTTTTACTCACATGCCTGGAAGATGTCTAGTGCTACTACCACAGATGATCTCTCTCTCGAAATGGAATTGAACGATTCAGATTAGCTAGCCGAATGAATACAAGTGGAGTTCGGGGACTTCAAGGGCTTGTCCATGAAGGAGGTGTTTGAGGACCCAAGCAAGGAGGCCCAGGCTCTCATCAGTTACCTGAAAAAAGCAAAGGCCAGGCCAAATACTAACATGGCTCTGTTTAAGGCATGCTTGCTGAAGACGGAGGCTTCAGCTCCAGCCCACCTGCTCTCTGCCCCTGTGTCTGCTCCCTCCTCTGCCACTTTTCCTCCTTCACCTGCTTCCACACAGAGCAGACTACTTATGGCAGCCAGTGTAAAGGCCCTGTTGGTAAGGGGGAAGCATCTATCACCATCACAGTTGGCAAAAAAAAAAATTATGTCCCCAGCTAAACCCGATGCCCCCCCTCTGACTGTGCCTGCTGCTAGAAGACAGCTCTTTACCTGTTGTGAGCTTCAGCTAATCCACACATGTATGATGACAGCGTGTTGGTGACATGTGCTTAGTTCTGCATTATTTCCAGAGATGGGAAATAACGAAGTACAGATACATCGTTACTGTACTCAGGTAGATTTTTATGATATTTTTACTTTACTTTACTACTTATTTTTATGGCGACCTTTTACTTCTACTCCTTACATTTTTACACAAATATCTGTACTTTTTACTCCTTACAATTAAAAAAATTGGCTTGTTACTTTAGTTTTGAATCATTTCAATGGAGTTACCATTATTATTTTTCATGTCATCAATACCGAATTCAATCTAATTGGATGGGAATCTACGTTGCATTTGACGCACCACTACAAGATGAATCGACAAATTTGGCGGTATTCATTCGCGGCAAATCATTGCAGCCTGTGTCATGGTCCTGGTCTGATTGTTCCTGTTGTCCATTTGTTGTCCTCTGCTGCCCTCTTGTGTCCTCCCTTCCTCTGTTTCTCTGTCCTGCCAAGCACCTGCTGCCAATTTCTTCGTCAGCTCTCTCTCTGTCTCTGTCCCCTTTAAAAGCCCTCCCTGTTC
>NW_015150802.1:364232-368750 GCF_000732505.1 Cyprinodon variegatus
TCTCTCCCTGGCTTCTGGTTTGGTTAATCCCTGATGTCTCCTTGGTTCTGGTACGTTTGTAATTTTCAGTTGGGCACTGATTCCTGCTTCTGGACCTGTGAACCTGAATAAACAGACTTTAATTCACCTCTGCCTACTGGTCTCTGCGTCTGGGTCCTCCACACAAACAGTGATTCATGATAGCCTGGTGGCGGTGGTGTTAGTATAGTAGTATGGACGATGAGATGATATGAAAATCAACACAACGGAGATCTAGTCCTATTGGCAGACATCAATTTAAAATGTAGGCAACGGAATGAAAAAAGTGGTTTCTACTTTTACTTTTATACTTTAAGTAAATTTACAAGCCTGTACTTTGTTACTTTTACTTGAGTAAAGAAGTTTAATCAGTACTTCCACTTTTACCAGAGTATTTTTTTAACATAAGTATCTGTACTTTTACTCAAGTACGGAAAGTGAGTACTTTTGCCATCTCTGATTATTTCACAGATGCTGCTGGGGATTTTTTTGAGGAGAAAGACAAGCAGGAGATGATGGTTGTGGCCTCACAGGCTGAGGAACAACTTCCTCAAGGTATGGAAATCATTTTATTTGTTAAAACATTTTTAACAAATAATTTTGTATTATTTTTAATGATGCAAACTGTTTTTTTATACTATTGTACAGAAAAGTGGCACTGATCCAGTGTCAGCCTACATTCAGTCCTCAAACCAAAAAGGATATTTAAAGGTGTATGTGAATATTTTGATTTCATTTGATTCTAATCACTGACTAGAGCTCCTTCTTGTCATCTCACATAACAGCCCCACCCCCAACCTGGTATAAGTGACTGAAAGATTCTGTGTTAGAGGTGCTTGTAGTGTTTTCACTGCTTTGCTTCAGCCTTGGATGATCCCATCTATCTTTCTTGTAATTGACCATGCGGTGGTCGGATGAAAATCTGAAAGATTTTTTCTTCTTCCATCCATAACCCCACTGTGTAATCGTCACATCGCCCTTCTACTAAACATCATGTTTGCACTAAATGTTATAACCCTGGTAGCTGTCCCTCCTGCAGTGCTGAAAAATACATGCAGTGACAATTTCCATAAAGCAAAAAAATAATTGTCTCCTTTTCACTCAAGCTGCTCTGGCCATTGCTCCATCCCCTGCTCCATCCACTGCTCCACCAGTGCTCTGGAATCCTCCGCCTGTCTTCCAGCCACCTGCAGAGCTCCCTGTACACTGAAAGGAGCAGCTCCCCTCCTTCCAGCAGTCCAGCCTCCTGTAAGTAGTCTACTGCTTATATGCAGAGCTCCATATATATGTCTGTGCTCTGTCTCTGATTTTGACATGCTGTGTTTCTGTTCTAATGCTTCCTTGAAGCCCTTTCTGATGGGTACAAAAGCAGGATCAGCCATCAGCCAAGACACAAAACTAAGCTGGCCTGGGGTCGCTTCAAGGCCCCTAAGAACATCTGAGTGACCCCAGGAGGGGAGAGTGTGAAGAGGTGGCTTCCTCGGTGGACCAAAGTGCTGAGCGACTACCCCCACATCAGAGAACTGGTACTGAACTGCCACTCTCTGATGGAGGCCACCTCTCTGCAACTGTTCCTTGTGAACCAGAGGACTCTTATCCAGTAGTAAGTACAAAAGGTTTGACAAAACATCTGAAACAAATATGTTGTGGTAATTGTTAATGACGACAAGTTCTGATTGCAGGTTTAATAAAAGGGAGAACAGCAAGCAGATATATGTCCTGACCAAGGGCCTTGTTACAGAAGGAGGCATCGCTGTGGCCAGTTACCAGCTTCCTGCTCCATGGCAAAAGCTGAACCAAGCTCCTTCCACCTTAGGGCTCCAGCACGAGTTTGTCCTCCCCCCAAACAGAGCAGGACAGGCTCCTAAATTGCGACCAGGCAGATGACCAGCAAGTGCCAAGACTGTGCAGCACATTGCCCCAGCAGCTCCTCCTCTCCTAGCTCCTGTGCCACCACTGCAGTTGTTAGTGGTGAACCCTGGATCAACAGTGATGGCAGCAGGTGCCAAACACCCCTCAGCTGCTCCTACACTGGTTCTACCTGTAACACCAGTGGCTCCTGCACCCACACCCTCTGTGTCCCACTCTACCTGGAGGAACAGGTGGCGCAGGGCAGAGGAGGAGGCCACTTGGACTAGCAAAAGGCAATATGTCAGAGAGGTGGCCTTTAATAAGTGCAGCACATGTGGGCAGGTCAAAACCAAAGAATTTGGACACAGCCGCTTTGGCAGTGCCACTTTCTGCCCCAGAAACTCTGGGGGCAAATCTTAAGAGGAGTGGCTGAGAGAACAGTGCCAGCTTAAAAGGCCGGAGAACCCCCCACCCCCATGATCTGGATCTATATCCCAGATCAATAATAGCATTGAAAAAAATCCTCCCTTATTAGTGAACTTTTGTGTATGTTTGTATTATGTCATGTTTTCTTTTCATTTATTACTTATGAATAATTGATGTTATGTTTTCTATTAGATTGGTTGTTTATAGATAGAAGTATGTTGTGTTCTTTATTCTGTCTTTGTGAATAAACATTGTGCTTATGTTCTGAATGGTTGCTCTGCTTTTGCTTTGAATAGAATATAAAATCCATTTATTGGCAATTCTAGTGTTTACAGCAGCAACAATATTATAGAGAAAATGAAAGTGTATAAGAATAACATAATAGTAAAGAGTTAAACAATAGACAAATTAAATACTGCACTGTAAAGTGATTTGAAAACATAAAAATTGCACCTGGAGAATAGCCTTGATCTGAAGTGTTTAATCTTAACTTGACTGATGCCAGGGTCTATGTAAATCAGAGCATCTGGTGTTACAACAAAACCTCCTTCTGTGGTTCAGATGGAGCTCAGGGCAGGTGCAGCTCCTGACACTCACTTTGATGACCTCTGTGGGATTTTATGATCCCAATAAAGCCCAGCTTTAAAGGCAGATAGAATGCAGTTACACTGTTGTAGACTTGATGTAAGCTAGTAGGTGTATTGTCACGGGTTCGTTTCAAAAAATACAAAAATGATGGCCCAGCCGAAAAAATATCGTTTGTGCTTTTTCTTTTATTGCTCCCCAGGTGGAAATAGTGACACAGTGACAATATTTACAGTGAAGCGAGAAAACAAAAACAAGTATTTACAGGACTATTTACAGGAAAACTTACTTGGACAGCCAACACTACCATCAGATCCAGCACTCTCCCTCAAATGAGCTCAGCTCCCCTTTAAATACCCCTTTAGCCCCTCCCCCGGGTAAACCAAAATACAAATTAAGGGGTTTTAAGGATAAAACAAAATAACCAAATAACAAAACTCAAAACCCAGTTTCCTGTATAGAAACTTAAAAATGAACCAAAATGACTACATACATTGTTCAAAACGTCAGGAACATAATATAAAAATACAAAACAAAACACCCAAAATGGTTAAGTCCTTTGTCACGTGACTGGCAAAGCGCGCCACTCTGCGCTATTTCCAGCGTGACGCGGAAGTGCTGCGGTTTGGCCCCTGGACCAGGAACAGCAGGACTGAAGCAGAGATGAGAGGTGAGTGTTTGTGGAAGCTCGGCGCCGAGTGTGCACTCTCAGACGCGCGCGCGATGACCGGTTCAGAAAGGGGGGGAATGTTCGTTGGGAATGTGCCGGACTGCGGGACACAGGTGCGGGCCTGCACGCAGCCATTTGCCGGGCAGCGCACTCACGTGGGAGAGCTTGTATGAAACACGTAAGAAATGGTAGAGGGAACATAATGTTTTAAAATGTCTTTTCATTCACTGTGAGCTCAAGGAGCCACCAAGTGTTGACCTGGCAAGAGAGACATACTGACGGCCTTGTGATATCGCCTTAAAGGCTGCCAAATGGAGAATGCAGGCATCGATCCCGCTACTTGGATTAGAGGTGACGTTTCACCTCTAATCCAGATGGCTCTGTATGAAACATGTAGCAGTCAGTCTGCTGTTATCAAAGAACTGATAGAAGAAACACAATGTTTTAAAATGTTGTTTCTTTCACTATGTGCTCAAGGAGACACCGAGTGTTGACTTGGCATGATCAAGCCAGAGAACCTTGAATCTAGGCATCTGGATGTGACATTTTGCCTCCACTCCAGGTGGCTTTGTATGAAAGACGTAGCAGTCAGTCAGCCGTTATCAAAGAAATGGTAGAGGGAACATAATGTTTTAAAATGGCTTTTCTTTCACTGTGAGCTCAAGGAGCCACCAAGTGTTGACCTGGCAAGAGAGACATACTGACGGCCTTGTGATATCTCCTTAAAGGATGCCAAATGGAGAATGCAGGCATCGATCCCGCTACTTCTTGCATGCAAAGCAAGCGCTCTACCATTTGAGCTAATTCCCCATGTGTCACCCTTGCAAGAGAGCTGGGTTTTGATTCAAAATGTTTACGTCAAAAGGATCCGGTTATCTGTTATCGGCCCGCGACGGTTATTTCACCTCTAGAGGCATGTTGGAGACAAGGTGGCCGAGAGGTTAAGGCGATGGACTGCTAATCCATTG
>NW_015150802.1:370802-374911 GCF_000732505.1 Cyprinodon variegatus
GTTATCAAAGAAATGGTAGAGGAAACATAATGTTTTAAAATGTCTTTTCTTTCACTGTGAAGTCAAGGAGCCACCGAGTGTGGACCTGGCAAGAGAGACATACTGACGGCCTTGTGATATCGCCTTAAAGGCTGCCAAATGGAGAATGCAGGCATCGATCCCACTACTTCTTGCATGCAAAGCAAGCGCTGTACCATTTGAGCTAATTCCCCATGTGTCATCCTTGCAAGAGAGCTGGGTTTTGATTCAAAATGTTTACGTCAAAAGGATCGGGTTATCTGGAAAAAAAGTGTTGTGGACAGATGAATCCAAGTTTGAGGTGTTTGGATCACAAAGAAGAACGTTTGTGAGGTGCAGAACAAATGAAAAAATGCTGGATGAATGCCTGACGCCATCTGTTAAGCATGGTGCAGGTAATGTCATGGTCTGGGGTTGCTTTGGTGCTGGTAAGGTAGGAGATTTGCCATTCCTAGTGGAAAGCGCTTGATTGGAGCCAATTTCATCCTACAACAGGACAATGACCCTAAACACACCTCCAAATTGTGCAAGAACTATTTAGAGCAGAAGCAGGCAGCTGGTATTCTATCGGTAATGTAGTGGCCAGCGCAGTCACCAAATCTGAACCCCATTGAGCTGTTGTGGGAGCAGCTTGACCGTATGGTACGCAAGAAGTGCCCATCCAACCAATCCAACTTGTGGGAGCTGCTTCTGGAAGCGTGGGGTGCAATTTTCCAGATTACCTCAAGTAATTAACAGCTAGAATGTCATAGGTATGCAATGCTGTAATTGCTGCAAATTGAGGATTCTTTGACGAAAGCAAAGTTTGATGTAAAAAAAAAAAATCATTATTTCTAACCTTGTCAATGTCTTGACTCAATGTTTTATTCATTTCACAACGTATGGTGGTGAATAAGTGTGACTTCAGGAAAACACAAAATTGTTTGGTTGACCCCAAACGTTTGAACGGTAGTGTATATCGAAATGAAATTAACCTTTTTTTTTTTTCGGTCTGATAAAGCATGAATTTTAGAGGAGACATCTGAAGATAGAGATTCAGATTAAAGGGCTGAGTGCACAGACTAAGAAAAATATGGTGAAGCGTCTCTGTGGACTGGCATCTAGAGCATCTGCTAACAGATTTATAGGTCAATCAAACCGTTATGGGCTGAATATGTCACTTTCTATGTTTGGGGAAGATATGATGAGGGACCTGTGTTACATAGAGCATGCAGCAGAGTCTGAGTGAGATGACTTCAGCAGGTTACTCATGGGACATTTCCTGGCTGTTCATCATATGATGGGGAAATTATACCAACATTACATGTTTTTTTATTATTCTATTTCCCTAATACCAACCTTATTTTGGCAAACTGACAAGTGATTGATTTTGTGCTTACTATATCAACTTTTTTTCTTGGTGAATTGAAATGCTTTTTTGTAGCTTGTTGTAGAAATTCTCTGAAACTGTGTCTGGGTTGACTATCCTCCTGCAGAAGTTACAATGCTCCACATTGTAGATGTGATAATTAAGTCAGTAAAGCATGAAATGTGAACAATTTTGACTTTAAGAAATATCTTGAATGTCTGCCTCAATAAATCAGTCACTCAAAGTTTATTTGTATAGCACTTTATAACAAAACCAGCAAGATGAAACTGCTTCACAGAAAGATAAAAAACATTGTAAAAAGAAAACCCCTTAGCAAAAATCACTGTGTTCTAAATATTAAAAGCCAGTTTAATAATAAAAAAAAAAAAAGAATTACACTTTAATCTGAAAATAAAAAGTGGGCAGTGCTGTGAGACCACACAGACCAAGCATCTAAATTTGAGAAAGGAAATATTAAAAAAAATAACTATTGTGACATCCTTAAGGATAGAATATGACTTGTGAAATGTAGAATAACTGACAACAACTGAGGTTGTAACTTTAAGATGAGCTGACACAACAATGTGTACTACAAACTGGATGTGTGTACAGCCTAAAGAGAGAGACAGCAGACATTCCTCACATACTCCATTCCTGACTCATCTATTTAAAGTCAAAAATTATCCCACAGCAGTACTTTGAACTTATTTGGTCATCCCCTGTGAGCTATGGCAATCCTTAAAGTAATACAAGTGGTCCTGTAAATTAAAGAGTCAGACAAAAAGATATTTGCTACAGGCTGTAAAGAGATTAAATATAGTTTTCTTTTTCTTATGTTTCCTTCAGCTAGAATAACAAAAAATGTCCTATCTGGATCTAAATGGTATTCTATTTCCTTCCTGTCTGCCCTGCATTGTCATGCAAAAGTATTCATACTGCTTCATCTTTTGGAGATTTTATGGTATTAAAACCAGAAAACCTTAATTAATTTCAATTTTTCTGACCAATTGAATGTAAGGCATTCCACTGAAGGGGGAGAAAAATACAATATTGTCCTTTTATTTTTTTTTGAAAAGTGTATTTATATTCAGTCCTTTTTACTCTAGAACACATAAATGAAATTGATCGCAATGCTAACCAAGCTAATTCTCTTAATAAAGAACCAGAGTTTGCTTTATAATCTAATCTAATTAAACTAACTTTATTAAAAAAAAAAAGACAAAGGAACACAGCAGACATGTCAGCTGAAAAAGTAATAAGACGTTTGCAGCAATGTTATCTTATAAAATAATAACTTAAGTTTTTATAATTTCTGCCAAGAGAGCACTGCAGGTTGTATTGCATGCACTATATGAGTTGGTTTGGATTCATCCACCTAACCTAACAGACAGGGAGAGGAGAGCATTAATCAGAGAAATGTCCTAGAGGACAACAGGCACTCTGGAATGGCTGCAGAGAAACACAATTGAGAAGGAAGGACCTGTTATATGAAAGTGTTGTACAAAATCTGACCTTTATACAGAAAAAGAAAGCCTTTGCTAAAAGAAAGCTATAAGAAATCTTGTTTAAAGTTTGTTAGAAGCAATGGAAGACTTTGGTCAGGTGAAAACAAGTCAATGCTTTTTGGCTGACATACCGAATTAGCATAGAGATGAAACACCCTTATATCACCCCAAACAAAACAACACCACATTGACATTTTCTCTACAGCTGAAATAGGAAAACCTTTCAGAGTTGATGGGACAATGGATGACAAGAATTCAGTGCAATCCTATAAGAAAATGTGTTGCAGGCTGCAAGACTTGAAATTCAATGTGCAAGAATGCTCTTCTTCCAATTTTACCAAGCTGGAGGTGCTGTGAAGTAGTTTGAGCAAAGTATATATCTAAAGTATATATGACAGGCAGCTCCAACACATTTGCAGTAAGTAAATGTGAAGGAGTTTAAAGGGTTTTCATTTTTTTACAGTTCATCACAGATATAGGATGATAAATATGTAATAATAAGTTACGTGCAAATCAATGATCAGAAGGCAAAAGTAATGTACACCTCAAGGAACACATTCCTTAATACTTGTATGAAACGCTTTAAATATGTTTGTGTGATTATGAAATGAAATAGTGTGAAATTTAAAGTTTAGAATTTGATAAAACTTTAATGAATAAGTGAAACTATAAACTGTTATGTTGTTGGCCTGGAAATATCTCCCCCAATGCTCTCCAGAGACACATTGACTGGGGTTAGTGTCTGAGTCCTTCAACAAATACAGAATTTCAAATTTAGACTTTAATCTTAAGCCCCTTCCAAAATTCTATACATAGATGACTCTGCTGTCTATAAAGGGAAATACACCTAACAGAAAGATGAAACAACTTAACAATCACATTTCCTTTTGTCTTTTCTTTTCTTTTTGCTGGTTCTAAATAGAGGTTTGTTTAGTCAAGCTGTGTTGAAAGAACTGAATCAATATTATTCTGTGAGGAGGAATTGAAGTCTCAGTGTCTTCAAAAACCTTTAACCTGACGCTTTCTTACTTGGTCTTCTCGAAAAAGTTTTGCAACAAATTACAGTATAGGTTCATGCTTAATTACTGAACCTTAAAACAAACAAAAAGAGTTTGTAATAGTTTAAGAGATTAACAGATTGTGAGAATTGAGATTAGTTGTATTCTTTTTTCCAGTATGAAAAATTAGAAAATTGATAAGTATATATATACATATGTATATATATATATATATATATA
>NW_015150802.1:374921-399962 GCF_000732505.1 Cyprinodon variegatus
TATATATATATATATATATATATATATATATATTTATGTGTATATATATACTTATATAAATATTTCACCATGTTTTTTTTTTGTTTTTTTTTTTATATGCATGAGACTGATGTCCACTTCATACTCCACATACGTATATCAAGTAATCAGGGCCTTCAACTTTTTAGCCTACAGTATATGAAGCATGAAGAGGAAATAGTGTTTCTGAGGAAAGACACCAGAGAGAAATATTCCATGATCTGTGTTTCCATTTCCGGAAAAAATCCCAACAGGAAAATAACAGCCCGCGTTCATGCGGCACATAGAGTGGGCCAAAAAGGAAATGACTTTCAGTGGCCTCAGGGTGTGGCAGGCACCACATAGGCTGTGATCTAAAAAAGTAGGATGGACAGAAAACAGATATCTAAGTAGAATAAATCTATTTCAATAAAATTGATAGCGAGGTACTTGTTTAATTCTGTCACTTTCAACATGCATGAAGCAGTAGGCTAACCCAGTAATTTTGCTTTATTTTTGCCTTCACTTTCCATTTAAATAAAAGGGCTTTTTCAGCAGGTCACGACTGACCTCAGCAAATACATAGAACCACTTAAGTCTATTCCTTTGTGTATTGGCTAGAGAAAGAAGGATTTGTGCAGAAGTTTGTTCTTAATTTACACTAAAACATATATTGTCCTATAGGAGAAATTAAACTTTTAAACATAGTAAAGTAGCTCCATCTAGAGAAATTTAAATGAGGGTTAAAGTATCAATTACCACAATGTGCAGAACTTTAATTTAGAGCCAAGCAAAGTGTTCTTGTCTACTTATTAAAGGTGCAAGGTATGGCAACACATTAAAGGAGGAGAGGCACATTAAGGTAATGTGACACTTTTGTTTCATTCATGAAATTACTTCAGTTGCAGGAAAGATGTCTGAAAGGAATTAATAACATTTTAAATGAGCTACAATGCTGCCCTCTAAAGGCTGAATGACAATAACACAGCTGTCTTTTTATTGCTAAACATAATGTAAACCCATATAGAATGCAAACCTTTTCTTAAATGAGCTAACAATTTTATTTTACCAGTTATTTTTTTCCAATCTATAGTATATCTCAAATGAGGTGGCAGTTTTTGCATATTTTGTAGTACTTTTCAAAGTCAGGTGCACACATGCAAAAATTTCTGCCGTCAATGTGGCCAGAAGGACAGATTTGTAAAATCCCAAATGATAGAAAGAGAGTCTGTGCACATGTAGAAATATCAGAAATATAATACAATATAATAATAAAATAAAAATATAATTTAAGGAAAAATGTGTGTTAGGCCAGTCCTACATGATATTATGTAACCAATTATACTGCATATTGTGTCCCAACAGGGTTCTACATGTATTTCACCATAGACTTCCTTAGTCTTAGGTATTAGTCTTTTGACTTAAGGGTCAGGTAAAGTATGAATCCTGTTACATAAGGGTTAGTAGACTGTTATGATATATACAGCATATATATAAAATGTATGTGTCACAGAACATGATGTAACAGCGGCAGAAATGATTGCACTCCACATTCAGGAACATATCTGAGGAATTTTGGAGAAATATGTTCCTAGAAGATAAAAGAAAAAAATGTTGAGTAAAAGCATATTCTGAATTGCATTGTAATTTAATTTATTGTACATTTTTTCTGAAATTTACAGTAAATTTGTTAAATATTTGTTCTGGTTATAGTATAACCCTTTAACATAATTAAAATGGAGTGTTATGTCATCTGTGAACTTTCTGAAAAAATAGATGACTGATACACTCAAGAAAAATATAAACATAACACTTTTGGTTTTGCTACCATTTTTTATGAGATGAACTTAAAGATCTAAAACATTTTCCATATGCACAATCTGACCATTTCCCTCAAATATCGTTCTCAAACCAGTCTGAATCTGTGACCGTAATGACTTATCCTTTGCTGAGATAACCCATCCCACTTCACAGGTGTGCCATATCAAGATGCTGACATCATGATTAGTGCAAAAGGGTGCCTTAGACTGTCCACAATTAAGGGCCACTCTGAAAGGTACGATTTTATCAAACAGCGCAAGATCTGTGAAGATCTTATAGAATTTCAGTTTGGGCCTCATAAACTTCCTTCACTATGAAGACAGATACCAAACATAACTAATCATTTTCAATGATTTTGTTCCATGGATTTTTCTTGCTTAATGTGACATGTTTGCTACTTTCTTGGTCAGTTAACACCTAATTTAATTACTACATTATTTAAAAGTTTAATAAAAAAAAACAAGTAATAAATGTTAAAGATGCAGCTTCCATTAACCATGCGTCCTGTGTGAGCCCATTGTTCTCGAAGCTTATCTAGAAGTGATGTAAATTTATGCAATAGAATAAAAAAGAACATGCTAAGTTCCACAGAATACTCAGGCTTGTTCCAGTTTTTCTTAAAGGACTGTATCTACAAATACTGATTTAATTAGTTTAAAGTACCTTGCTAACATATATTCACAAAGGACAGGCAATTGTCACAAACTTTTGTTTTTGCTTAATTGCAGTTTTATTACACACATTTATACTTATAAATTATATTATATTGTTTTTTTCTGTTTGATAGTCATGAAAAAAAATAAAATCTGAAGTTCATCAGAGCAGCCATATTTAGCAACATGTCCTGTTAGCCGTGTCATGCACTGACTACAGAAGTGAAAAAAAAAAACATGTGAACTCCTTGTGATGAAAAAACTCATCCTTTACACCAAAAGATTGTCTTCCCTTTTGTTTCTGAATTCAGGCAGTTCTCCGATACAATGCCTCCTCCTCTGGGAGAGGGGAAACTCAAAATATCTCAACCTCCTTGTGTCAGACTCCTCTCGCCTCACAGGGTGAGGCTCTCTGGAGGCCCAGCTGACAGTGACAAACTGACAATGGCTGAACACTCCACATCTCATCCATAACCTATAGAAAAATAACTTGTTTGTCTTTTCAGGGTTTAGAGAGAAACAAAAGCAAACAATGAAAAATTTCAGCTGATGTTGAAATACTTGATAAAATGATAATAACGTCTAGAAGGTGCTTGTCAAGGACAAATGACTGAACCGATTAGTTGGGATTGATTTCACAAGGACAAACTTTATATTGTAACGAATCACAAAGGGACAAATTCTATTTGGAAGCACAGAGCTTTTGCCAAGGTTATGTTGGTCAAGTCACCTCTTCATCTCAGGGAGTGCTACATTATTTTCAACGAACAGCCAGCCAGAGTTCAGTGAGAGCTTTATCTTTTCCCTGTCAGAAAACAAAGCTCCTTCAGGTGACATTGAAAACATCATTTACTTTGCTTTAGCTGCTACAGTTCAGAATAGCTATGAAATAATGAGATGGGACAGCCAGCTGTCACTACTTTCATGCATGATTTGACATAAAGTCCTCATTTTTGAAGTTGGTGAGAAATGCATAAAATGCAAGGATGAAGAGCAGACCTGACTTGAGGAAAAAAAGGTTCTACTTCAGCATAAAAATTTAAAAACATGGCCCTTTCTATGCAATAAAAACTTACAATCAAATCTGTAATATTCTGGACAGTCATTGCATAAAATCACATCAGGTGTTCTAATCTGTACAGATTAAATACACCCAAACATCCTTTTGTTTTTAATTTATATAACCTTTATTTCATTGATAGACTACCTGGAAATACAACTGAAGATTTTTTAGAAGAAGCACCAACATAATTTAAGATGAAGTAACACAATGCTTAGTAAATTTTTCTATAATTTCTGTTTTATCAGACGTTTCTTTCAAATCTTTTAAAATAGATAAAGGAAGGTCAAAGGAGTTAGTGAATCAATTTCCAAAATGCATGTGAATCATTAAGTTATACCCACTAAACAACAGACAATTAACTTGTTCATCTAGAAAATAAACTGATAATAGTCTGTGTTTATGATCTCACATAATTAGTTAAAATATTTTATTTATGATTTAATCTAGAAATATGAGAATGAAATAAATAAATACTTCAATAAGTCCAATAAACTAAGTAATCTTAGATGTTTTCAAGCATCAAAATGGCTTGTAATGTTGAGATTTTCTACACAATTTATCGGAAAATTTGTTAAAGATATTCCTAAAAACATTTCAGATAATAATATGTATAATATCTAATCCTAAACTGTATATATTTTTGCAAAACTGATCTGCAATAACCCAGCTCCTATACAAATCCATGTCACCTCACTAAGCCATCACTACAGGATGTGCAATTGTCCAAAAATTTGTGCCAAGGCCACTACTGAACTAATGTGTGAGGACTATTAAAATCAAATTGGTCCAATTTAAAATCAGGGGTCTTAAGAATATATAGACTAAATGATGCTGGAATTATAATGTGAACACTTGTTTGCCCTTCAACTCTGAGGTTAATCTTAGAGTTGGGGCTAATTAAGCGTGTCAGTTAAAGTGTTTCCATCCTCTCTCACCACAGTACTGCCTCTCCGCTGAGACTAAAAGCTGCTGCTGATGGATGACACAAAATAACATTTAGATTGGACAGAGTGAATAAAAGGCATTTCTACCTTAAATTCATCCTCCAGGGAAGTAAAACAAAAAACATACAGATTAAGATATTGAGAATACAGACAGAAGTAGTTATTTAAAAAAGTAATAGGAAAAATACAAATAACTAAAAGGATAACAACTGAAAGATTATTGAAGTGCCTCAGTCTCAGTGCCTGAAAGCTTTTAAAGTTTTTTTTTAGAGTTTTTAAATTGTAAATGATATTTATCTTCCCCTTCAGAAACACAAAACACAGCAACAATATATAAGAAGGGTAATTTTCCTACAGAGAAATCCTGCCAGATTAAACCAGCCGCCAAAAGCAGTCCAACAAGAACAGAAGGACCACAAGGTAACATAAACTGCAAATGGACAAACAAATAAAAAAACTAGTTACAGTACTTATTGATATTAAAACAACTTTTAGAAACTACTTTAATAAGACAGATATCATATTTCCTGAAAATGTGTTTTGTTGAAGTCCATTCCCATGGAAGAATGTAACCTAGGGATGGGAAATGAGAATTGAAGATTCCCTTTTGCTTCATATACTACAACTCTTTTAACATAAACATATCACCAGAATGACATTAGGAGGATCTCTTATTTTGATGATCCACCGGAGAAAGAACATCCTTTACTATACCTTTAAGTTAAGAAAGGATATTAGTGACACTAAAATTATGAAAACATGTTGTAGTGTGTTGGTACAACATTGAGCCTGTGGAAGTGAAGGTTCACAAGTTAGCTGTTTCTGATATAGAAACATTCTGAATTGGCGACTGACTTGCTGCTCATTAAATTATGTCTAAATAAGTATAAACAATGCATGCCATGACTGCACAGTATGCTTTCCTTGTGTGTTAAACTGTAAATGGACTTGTTGCATTGGAATTGATTCATAAAACAAGAACATGCCATGAAAAATCAGAGTAAACAAAGTATATTTATTTGCACTTATAGATTGTTTGAGTCTTTCAGTTTTTTTTTTCTTTCTGCAGTGATTAAAACGATCAAATAAATTGATATCCCTCTTCTGGTTTTTAAGGTGTCCTTGTTGCCAAATAAAACAGCTTAGACGGAAGACAAATGGCTTTAAAGATGTAGTAGTAAGAGTGATTATTCATATAACTTTTAAATTATGTCCATTTGAAATGTCTACCTTACATTTATACAATGAGTCAATGCATTGATCAAATGTTGCTAAATATTCTTGATGCTAAATGATACAAATAAAGTGAAGTCCTTAAACCATCTAAGATAATTTCCCAGAAATAAGAATAAAAGCTACAATAAAAACAGGAATTCTTGAAACAAGAATCCCTAAACAAATTGTTGACAGTTTTATTTGAGCTCAATAAAAAAAGGAGTTGTATACCAGTATTGGCACAATTTGACCTAAACAGTGACATACATTTTGCCTATGTTGTCATGCTTCTGTACACTAATAAACACAAGGACAATGTATTTTGAGCAGACCTTCATACACTGCCTTGCAGCAAGATGCAATTTCACTGGAATACTAACGTGTTGACCTAATAATCCATCGCTTTAATACCTGTCTTGGAAAGGGCCACTTTCTGTAGGTTACCAAACACTAAGCAAACACTGTAATCTAAAAATATAGCAATAACCCTTACCTTACAAATTATCAAATAAATACTGAGAGTTGGAAAAAAAACACATTGCACAATCCCATTACATCTCATCGTTCCTTTGGTTGCAGCATTATTAATGAATCATCAGCAAATGTATCAGATCATCAGTTAGCTTCAGGATGGAAAACAGCTACCCATACAACTCATCTGCTAAATATGTATCACCCAGAACAGTTTGTGCTGCCTCTAGTAAAACATGCCAGGCCCCAGCTGTTTATGCATTAAAGATAATTCACTGAAAAGATTAGTTAAAGATGGTACCTGGAAAGAAAATTTAATGATGGCAACGATGCTGATGACAGGAGATTAAAAAAACATTGTTTTTGGTGATTAGGAGCAGATGAAACAGGGTGTTTGAAAGATGTCCTTCAACTGGTAATGATAGGATGGAGATAAACTGTTTTTTTGTTTTGTTTTGTTTGATTTTTAAATAATGAAAATATCCCTGAGGCATTAATTTACCGTCAATGTAGCAGTAAAGAAAGTTTATTAACTTCACAGGTGTAATAGGCAAACTTGCACCACCAGGTTGCAGTGTTGCTCTTCATTTCCTCTTCCTTTCCTTACAAGGGAAATTGAAGAGAAAAAAAGGACTGGTTAAAGCATTAGTTTAGAGAGATCTGATGGCAAATAAGCCAGACGATTAGAGGCAAAGCTGCAGGATATTATGTCACTCCATACAGACAATATGCACCATAGGACAGTAACTAAGCCAAATTAACGTACCAAAGATCGGAGACAGTAGATCAGTATGGCTAAGTGCTGAGAGAGCAGCGAATGTAAGAAGAAAAACTAACTGTTAATAACTAATAGTGGTTATAGGGCAAAAAGCCTACATATTATGCATTTTTAGTTATCAAAACATAAAACAGGCAGATTTTTTATAGATTTACAGAGTTTACATTATTTAATATGTGACTGGTTCCAAAAAAGAGTCTAACTGATAGACTTGAGGTAGAGGGTATAGACTCTTAGATTGTGGCTAGATAGGAAATTGGAATGGAAATACAAATAGACATGTACAGAAAATACCCAAGTAGGCTGTGTTTCAAAGGGAAAATGTGTTCTGTTAAAGTAAAACCGGACTCTATGGTGATTGTGGAAAAGAAGAGGACTCTGGACAAACAGCTAGACATATGGATGATGCCAGACCATTATCAGTAACCAGAGGGGGCAGTTCAGTAATAGACCGCCAATTTCCAAGTGCAGGAGTAACATGAAGAACTCCTTTGTTTCTCATACCATTAGACTTTCTAAAAGTGTGAGAAGAGTTAACAGGAGGACATAGGATGGGAAAGAACAGTAGCAGTTGCACTAACCAGCTACTGTTTAGAGCAGCCAGGAACTAAGTACACAGTATTATTCGATCTGTCTGTCTGTCAAAGTTTTGGTTTGTTTTTTACAAAAAAAAGTCCAAAACAAATGCCATGCCTTCTATTGTTTCTGCTATAAAGCTGTGCTTTAGAACCATCTTTTAATTGCACTAACAGCTGCAAATCTTTTGGGGTATGTTGCTACCAATCTCTCACATTTAAAAACTGAAATTCCTGTCCATTTTTCAAATATACCACATAAATAGAAACTGCAAATCAGCAGCAGCACTGGCCTGATTTAGCTCTTGACAATTTTTCAGACAATTCCACAAAATAGGCCGTTCAGAAAGCTACAAACCAGGCATTGATCCTGCATCTACGACTGCCAATGCCTGCTGGAGCTACGGTCACAAAATGCTTTAAATACAGCCACTCTTGATCAGTTAAAAAGCTGTGAGGGCCTACGGACGGATGTAAAGAAAACAGCGGGCTCAGTGAGCAGGCAAGGCCAAGGAGAAAGCCAGAGGAAGCGGTGTGCGAGACGGCATAAGACGGGCAGCAGAGCTGGGCTAACGGCAAACTAAGAAGGAATCCCCACAAAACACCGATCCCCTTAATCCAGCTCTCCAACGTCCGCCCACTGGATAACAAAATGGATAATCTCTGACTCGTACTCTCTTCAAAAAAGGAGATTAGTAATTGCTGTGGCATCATTCTCACTGATTCATTGCTTCATTCACTGATACCGGACAATGCTATTAGCCTGGAGGGCCTCACGTTATTCTGCGCCGATAGAAACAAAGAACTAAGCGCTAAGACGAGGTGCTGGGCTCCGTGTTTGCATTATCAACAGCTCTGGAAAAATGCTGGATCAGTTGCCAGGTTCTGCTCTCCAGACTTCGAGTTTCTGACTGTTAACTGCAGACCGTTCTATCTACCCAGAGAGTTTAGTGTGGTTAGCATTACTGCTGTTTATGTGCCACCCAGGGCGAATACAAGAGAGGACGTAAAGATTCTATATCTCTGAGCGTCAGTCTGCACACACAGAGGTGCGTTTTCATCATTGTTGGGGATTTTAACCAGGCTAACTTGAATACTGTGTTCCCAAATTTCTGTCAACATGTTTACTTTGCAATTCGGGGTCAAAGCATTTTAGATTTAGCCTACTCTAACATAAAATATTCATTCAGAACTGCTCCCAGCCCCCACCTCAAGTCACCAGATCACCTTTCTGTAATGTTGATTCCTGCATACAGGCCCCAGCTAATCAGGGCTAAACTGAAGGTTAAAGAAGTCAGAGTGTGGTGTGAGGGGGCCATGAAGGAACTCCAAGACTGTTTTGAATGTTCTGACTGGAATATGTTCAAAGCTGCTGTAACCTATGACAACAAGATAAATATAGATGAGTATGCCATGACTGTGTCAGCATCAGTGGTGTCAAAAGTATACACATTTGTTACTTAAGTGGAAGTATATAAACTGCAGTTTAGAAACACTCTGGTAAAAGTTGAAGTATCAACTTGACCTATTTACTCAAGTAAAGGTGAAAAAGTATGTGCTCCAAAAACTACTTATAGTATAAAAGTATAAAGGAACCTTAAAAAAAAAAGAAACGCCAGGTGCCACTATATGAATTGAAAAGTCAACTTTTCAACTATTTCGAAAAATTCTTTGAGACAGGGCCAAGGATGAGGGAGGTCTTGCTCGTCTCTGTCTCCATCTCCCGATACGCTCTTGCCTGTGTCCGAACTTTCAGACGTTTCAACATCTTTTTCTGAAGCTGACATTGTAGCATAGCATAGACAATTCATGTTTACAGTTTGAAGAACACCTGCTTGCTTCTGATGATTTCCTTTAGCTAACCAATGAGTGTTCGTGTTAAATGACTCATCCAATGACACTAGCTTTAACTAGATGTAGATGGTGCCAATTCTCTGCATTGGCTAGCGCACATGACGCGAAATAAATATTTATAAACGTTAAACTGAAGCCAAGAGTAATGAGTAATGTTTGTTTTAAAAATGTAAGGAATATAAAGTACAGATACTTGTGGGAATGAGTAGAAGTCAGAAGTAGGAAGAAAAATAAGTAGTAGAGTAAAGTATAGATACCTAAAAAGTGTAGTTAAGTACAGTAAGGAAGTATTTTTACTTCCTTACTGTACGTTTGTTACTTGACACCTCTGTAAACATATAACTAATAATTATTAATTGGTTTTACCCTTGATTTAAATGATCTTGTTACAATGCTGTTTGTTTACCTATGTTTCCTAATAGAAACTCTAAGGATTTCATAGAAACTGCGCTTAAAACACAAGCAGGAGATATTCTTATCAGTTAGGTAAATCACTTTGACTTATTAGAGTATATATATATATAGAGTATATATATCCAACTTTTCTAGTATAATTTTTTTCCTTTGACTTCAAAATGAGGCAACAACTTATTTTGGTTTATCTCTGAGTCTTGAGTGGGAAATTTAAAGTTTTTGGATAAAGCTTGAAAAATGTTGAAAATATTTGAGGAGTTTAAAAAAGAATTTATGTTGTTGTAGACCTAGCATATCACAATACACAACTGAACTAAATTTACATTTGTTACTCTAAATAATTTTAGTGTTGGCGGAGTGAAAAAAACATCAACAGAAAACATTCATCCAGACTGATGAGCCACACTAAGACTGGCCTCTAAAAAAAGAAAATAGGAAAGCAGAGAATAATCAGTCGCCTTGCTCACTTTGCTGTCCTCTCAAGCTGAAACCCTGGCTCTTATCCCTGCTCTCTCTCCACCTACACATGAATTTGAGAGGAGCTGCATACAAGCCTTGCTCTTTCTCTGGGGGTGGTTGATAAGCACCGTGGGAGATTGGAAATGGCTAAAGGACACATGTTTATGGAGTGTTACTATTGATGTATTTTGTTGGAAAGAGGCATTCCTTAATCACTGAAATAGCACCAGACTTTCCAATATAAATTTAATGGAAAGTATAGCAATAATGTGAATGGACTTATGAACCTAAAGAAGAAAAACAATAAATGGGTTGTGACTTGATTAGGATGGAATTATTGAAAATTATTATCATTATTGTACACTGAAACAGCACATTTGCGAAAACTAAGAAAGAATTAGGCTCAAAGCAGCAACAAGGATTTTCACAAACTGATTATTTTACAGTGGCACGACTGTTCTACATGCTTACCACCAGGTCTAACTTTTTTCCCCTGCATTAACAGGCCTGATTGAATGTATAAATTACTTCCTCAGCACCTAATCAAGGACTACAGAATCACGTTAATTATCCCTTCATTTAGCACAAGTATTGTTCTAATCTGCTGTTGGATCCTGAACTTTAACATTGAGTGCCATAATTCCAAAACAATATAACTGGAAAACACAAATTCAACATTTATGTCACTTAAAGGTATTGTGGAGGATTTTTGCGATTTTTTTAACAGACCCTCTCCACTTAAAAAAAGGACATGCACAACCCTGTACCATCTCCCGAGAGGGAACGCCTATTAAACGCGTGCAAGAGCATGCACAAGCCCAGTTCTCCTTGTGCACTCTCTGTTTAAAAGTTGCTGTCCACATAGCTTATACAAGCTTACCATGCTTGAAAATCTGCCCTAACCCCTTCATCACTTTATAGAGTGGGGACTACATAGATGATTTTATAGCGAACTCAGCTAACCTACCGTTTCGACTTTTACTCACTGCTTTTTGCTCCCCGTTGGTCACATAACTACTCCTCCACTGCCTGTGCCATCTTTGTTATAAGTCTCCACAGTCAGGTAGCGACAGCCTAGAAGGCCACTGTGACAGCAAATCCCATAATGCGAGCTAGCCACGCAAAGCATTCTGGGATCTGCACCTGCCTCTTCTGAGGCCTTTATTTTCTTCTCATACACTTCATAGACACTTTTTCTTCAATGACTTCAATTACTGTCTGAAAGCATAGCTCACCACAGATACATGCCTGAAAGTGCGCATGTGCAGAAAAACCAAGGTAATGGGAAAAGCACATAGGACGGCCTTACGTAAACATATAACCAGAATGATAGATAATTAGGAGGACCAATTATTTAAATGATCCACCAGGAAATAAAAGATTGTCCTCTATACCTTTAATACTTAATGCACCTGCATTATTGTAGTAAATATCTGTAAAACGTACAATATTGTTCCTTTAGGCTGAGGTGTTAAGTAAGCTGTTTTACAAAGTGTAGTTTTGGAGGAACCTGTGTCTCTGGGTTATGCTGATGCGTCTTGAGTCTTGACCCTGAAGCCAGTAGCCTGTAAATGTGACCCTTCTTAAATATGTAATTGCCTGTTAATGAGCAACCAGTTTAAACCAGGTAAATTAGGGAAGGGAACAGATATAACAGAGTTCTGATGATCAAGAATTAGAGACATACTTTACAGAGACATTTATAACAATGTTGACAGGCTGGCATGTGTAAAATATTGCCTTTATTGTTGCAAGTATAATGTCTGCATGGCTCAGTTAAGTCTAATGAAATGATGGGGGGAGGAATGACTTTGCCTAAAGGGACTTCACACACACATATACAGTTTTCTTAGTAACACCTTTTTTCTTATTTAGAGATATAATCAGTACTTGAGTTGAGGGGGGATGACTGGGGATGGCATCCGCCTTCTTAAATGACCATTCCCCCATACCATCCCCTGTGACATTTTATTACTGAATGTGTAAAATTTCTTCTATATTTTAACAGTAATGGTAATAATATTACCCTTTCAACATTTGGTGGGCTTTGGGCTTACGAGTAGCCTAAGCAAATAAAAAAAACATGTAATAAAATGCTAAATGTTAGTGTGAAACTTGAGAGACATGTTACAGAAAGTATTTAGAGAATTTAACAAAGCTATTTTCATTTCAAAATCAAAAAGAAGTCTGGGAAAATGTAAAATAAGAAAAAAGGCCTGCAGCTGAACACAGCTCAACACAACAGTTAGCAGTGTAAGCTACTAGTTGTTCAGCTGTAGTTGACAAACAAATCTTTATTTGTCACAACAAACAAGGACCCGATGAGGATGAAGGAGCAGCTTACTTTACTATTTTGTTTTTTTAAAACTTTTGAACCCTAACAATTATTTTTTTTTTAACTGGCTATATAACATACACTGGCTATGCTATAACATATAAGCCTATTGTTATAACATAGAATTACATTAATAAGTGAAAGGGCTACAGCAAGCTTTTTTAAGGAAGTAAACAGGGCATTCAGATTCTTGAAAGAAAAATGATTTGTGTAAAGCTCCACTGTTTTTCGATTTTGCCTGAAACGTAAAATGTTGATGTCTAGAAGCAGTGTTGTTGAGATTAATGATCTCTAGGTAATTATTTTGTCATGTTTCCTGTGATCTACTTCAGAAAACATATTTCAATATATAACAGCAAATCTGGGCTGCGTATATGTATAACATTTCAGTTAAAGAATTACACAGTATCAGTTAAAATGTCTAGGGGAATTATTGGCAGCCACTTCCATGCTATTCACATCCAGTTTATGAAATTTCCTGTTAAGCAATAATTCAGTACTGACTTTCATGCTTAGCCAACTACTAATTTCCTCATTTGTAACTTTTTAAATGTTTTATTTCATTTTGCACAACTATGCAAATTAGCCAATTTAAACACCATGTTAAGACTAATCTAAAAACACATTAGAACACCCACAAGTCAGCCGGTTAGTCAAGTTTTCAGAAAACTATACAATTCACATAACAGAAAAATCCCTAGAAGTATTTGATGTAAAAGACACATAAACACAAAATTAAAAGAGGCAAGAAGAAAAGACATTTCACACACCTGCAAATTCCTTATCATGAACTAGCTCTAATACTATAAAATTTTTCTTGTTGATGTTGAAAACCATAAAACTTCATCAACATTTCTGAAACACCACAAAGTTGAATTACAGTATGCTGTGGATTCATTACAATAATATTAAAAAGCCAATTTTAATAAGGCTTACATACAGAAGAATTCCAAATATGACAATGACATATCATTAAAGTTCTTTACATATACTCACAAACATAATTTTTCATTTTTTAAAAATAAATTGAACATAAAAAGCAGAGCTATTTAATGTAAACACAGAGGCATTTTTTAAATGGATGTTGGAACCAAAGTAAAAACATACATCCCCAAATTATTATGATTTATATTAATAGTTTTTTCTTATGTTTGTTATGTGATGATATACAAAACCTTTATACTTAATGTCAACACCAGCAGGTGTTCTCTAAACACACCCAACTGGCTGTGTGTTCTTACAACAAATTAAAGGGTCAATCAAGCTTAAATCATTTTAAACAATTAACTATGCACACATGGGGAATACATTCAAAACAATGTCCATTCAAAATATAAGCCTTTTGATGAATGACTATAATATTTGGATTAAAAGCTATTGACTAAACTAGTAAAAGTTTAGTGAACTAAACTATTATCTTCAAAAAGAAAAAGAAATGACCATGGTTGAAAACCACAGTCAATAAAATGACGCCAATATATCACAGCTCAACATAGATTTCCATTTCATCTGGAAGAGTTTTGAATAAAGTTAAATTAACTTTTAAACTAATTTAGAGCAATTTGCATGTGTTTAAACCAATTCACAACGCAAATTTACAGGGAATTTACAGCAGGGAAGCTAATGACAATTTCTTTCAGATGTTTAATATTAAAAAAAAAACTTGCGACCTGTCCAGGATGTACCCTGCCTCTCGCCCATAGACAGCTGGAGATAGGCACCAGCGCCCTTCATGACGGAAAATGGATGGATGGATGGATAAAGTAGGTTTACTGTGCAATACTTCTTAGTTTTACTTGAGTAATATTCTTGTACAGTATCATTACTCTTACCTGAGTAAAATCTCTGACTATTCTGAGTAATTTGAACTATTCAAAAATTAGGTAAACATTCATTAAACAGTAAATATTAACAGTTGAAGTGTGTTACCCTATCCTAAAATATATACACTTCTTATTAAGGATTGGTTTTATAAGTTTCATGTAAAAAATTGTAAAAGTATTTCTTCTGCATAAATTTGTTCTTTTATATTCATGACATTTATTTGTATTCTTATTCATATCAGTCCAAAAATGTCAGAACTTGCACATAAAGTCTGTTTACCAGCATCATTTATGAACATTAAATTTGATGTTATTATCCAACAGTTACTCAGTGCCCAAGAAGCCATTTTACCAAAAAGCTTTTTTTTTTTTTTTACTTCCACTTGAGCCATTTCTTGGATGACTACTTTTTACTTTCACTAGGGTAACTCTTACCATACAATTTTTTGGTTATCCACCTCTGACAGTGTGTAGCCTTTATTATCAGTGGTCACAGCAGTATGTTTGTAATAATAGCCTCTGCCCTGACCAGAGATAATTTCTACTCTGTGCAAGGTGCTTCTGACAGCACTGTTAATCCAGAGAAAATATGCACAATAAAGCTGAGGCCCTTTCTGCTTTTTCATGTAATCCTATCAAATAAAAATTATAGAGAATACCTAACATGCTTTGCAGTTGAGTGCATGAACCACAAGGTAGTAGTGAACTTATGCACTGGTCTCTCCTTTATGACCTGGGAAGTCACGCCACAAGAGAAAGAGATGTTGATGAGAAGGGCTTTGCATAGCTGATTGGCAAGGGGTCAAGAACTGCTTCAAAGTTTCATCAGTTCTGCATCCTGTTCCACCCAGTTTTCATTTATTTTCAAATTCATCTCATGGCTGTGTGGCACAACATTTGGGTAGTTTTGAATAAATTCAGTATATTTTACCATGCCTAAATCATTTTTGCTAGTAGTGGTGAGCTGTAAGGTCCTTCTGCTCATTCAGAGAAGCTCTTCAATAGTCTGGGAAATCAAACAGTAATACTGAGTACATGAATAAATAACAACAAATAAATGAAAAATTACATTATTACTAAATAAACCAAAATGAGAAGAGTAAGTCTTGTTTAAATGAAATTCAATGATGCACATTAAACTGTTACCTGACCTAAGATATAGCTATCACCTTAGTTCTGTGTTAGTGAAAAACAATCCACTGGACTTTGTTTCCAAGTCTGAAGACCTTTTCCTTCCCATCCAGAAAGCTTTTTCAATTAAAAAATGTATTTCAATTAATTTCTCCCAGGCCAGGCAAGAGATATACATAGTCCCTCCAATGGGTCCTGAGTCCTCTCATTGGCCTCGTACTGTTGGGACATCTCAAGAACGCCCTCCAAAGAGGCATCCAGGGGATCTTCCACTTCAACTGGCTCCTCTTGATGACCAAGCTCTTCACCACATCTCCAAGAGAGTACCCAGCCAACCTGTTGAGAAAGCTCATTTCAGCTGCTTGTTTCCAGGATCTCTTTCTTTTACTGGTAACGAAAACTGGCCAGGTAATGGAGGGCTTTGCAGTTTTGTTCAGCTCTCTCTTGATCAGAACAGCTGCAGCGTTTGCATTACAGCAGCAGCCGTATCGATCCGTCTATTGACCTCTTGCTCCATTCTCCCCTCGCTCATGAACAGGACCAAAACAATAGACAGTAGTGAAACCAAACAACTTCAAAAGTATACAATTTGGAGCTCAACCAGCTGCAGAGACAATATCAACCATGGTATTTAAGCTGTCTGTAATTAACATAAGATCCCTGTCAAGAAAAAAAATGTAATCAACTATTCAATTACTCAGCAAAATCTTGATTTTATGTTTCTAACAAAGACATGGCTAGATGAAATATTTAGATGTTGATTTTATTGGAGACCACATCTCCCAATTACAATTTTGTCCATCAGAATAGAAAAGCAGGAGGACTCGTTACTCTGTTTAACGATCCACTAAAGTGTAGAGAAGTGATTCTGTGTGACTTGGAATCTTTTAAAAATCTGGCTGTCATAGGCACTGGGCTCTGTTCCAGCCATGTTCTTACACATTCTTAATAATCTTGCAAATATGTCTCTCAATTGTGTGTCCATAAATTCTTAAAACAACTCATTCTCACCAGGATTTACTCCAGACACATCAAGCAAACAAAGATTTCTTAAATACCAAATTCTGGATGTATGTATATTTCTATTAGATCATATGAAGTGATCTTTTAAATGTGTCTAGTTATCAGATTTCTACCGTGAAAATTATTCCTTCATTGGTGTGAGGTATCTAGCTAGCTTTATGACAATTATTCATTTCAGTACAGAAATATTTTATTGATCCCAAAAGGAAATTAAACCATAGACTGTTTCTAATACTCATAGAGATTCCAGGATATTTAAACTACATCAGAATATAAGAGCATGCTGCAGAAATGTATATATATATTTATTTAAAGGCAAATACACAAATCTTCAAATGCTGTTTTATTCTTGAATCTGTTAATTATTTGAAAAATTGACATTGCATATTTATTAAGTACACTCCAGCCGTCAACCACCAAAAAACTAAAAATATTGAAAACAATAGTCGTCTTATGTTAGTTAACCTAATGAAACCTTTAAGAGCTTACAGTATAAATGTAATATTGACAAAAAAAAATTAGTAAGTTTAAAATGGATTTTATTTAAACTAAGCATCTACATAGACTAAAATAAAACTTCTAATTTACAAAGTATGTTCTTAAAGCAAAATACATACAGTATTTGAGGCATGTCTTCATATGTTTTTTGACTGACATAAAACTTTTGTTAGGGCTGCTCAGTGGGGCAGTGGGTAGCACTACTGTCTTAAAGCAAGAAGGTTCTCGTTTCAATTCCTGGCCCAGGGTCTTACTACATGGAGTTTGCATGTTCTCCCTGAGCATGGACTGGTGACCTTTCCCAGGGTGTAGCTGGAGGTAGGCACCCCTCATGACCCCACTTGGGATAAAGCGTGTTAGAAGATGGATGAAAACTTTTGTTATTGAGCTGCTCTGCTGCAATAATGAAATTAGTGAGTATATGTGATATATATATATATATATATATATATATATATATATATATATATATATATATATATATATATATATATATTTATATATATATATTTTGTGCTTATATGCCAGTATTATGCAGTAGTAGATTTTTGTCACTTATTGGGTTAGGAATGCCCAAAAATCCAAACTTTGGCTTAAATCTCCATTTTAGTAAACAGAGTTATATGCAAAGCATATTTATTTACTTCTAGGTCAAGCCTACTCTGTACACCCAGAACTAGAACCAAACCTGGATGAGCAGCATTTAGTTCCTATACTCCACTTATCTGAAACAAACTCCTAATACACTGTAAAAGTCCCGCAAGCCTGAGTTCTTTAAAGTCAAATTTGAAAACCCATTTGTTTAGAGCTGCCTATGACTGTGTGAGTTAAACTACCAACTGAGGGATTAAGGTTGTTATCCAGTTGTTTTATTTTTTTACATGTTTTTTTTTTTTTTTGCTTTTATTCTGCTCTTATGTTTCTTCTGTTACAGTATCTAATAAGTATCTAACAATTGTGGCCAATTGTTCCACAGATGTCTATAAAAGCAGTTTGCATGCTACTTCCATTCATTAGATTAAACTAATACATTGAATTCATATGCTTTGATAGATTTAGGGTGGCTGAGTAAATATCTTTAAGAAATATTTAACAAAAGAACAATTCTTTGACCTGCATTCCAGGTTAAATATTGATATATATAAAATGTTAGTAGTCAGTTTTTGGCCTTTCCATTACATAATGCTAAAATTTAAAAAGTGTGAACAAAAAGTTTAATAAGTACATCTTCAATTCGATAGACAGCATCACAAATTTGTAGAGACTGAGGAAGTGTGACTATATCAAGATTCATGTTGAAATGGCTCATGAATTAAATGTTATTACTTTGCACCTCTATGGAATTAAGAGTTTACATCACACTCATAGAGCTCTTAATCTTTACTCTCTTAGCTGTAATTTTAATATGTGGAAAGTAGAGGAAAGGAAAAATTATGCATGAGGGCAAGACGTGAACATTATATGCAGAAGTCACTTTGAAGAACACATGAAAATCTTTCTCAGTAGCTATGAAAAGATAATAGGAATTTGGTGCTTAATTTTCAAGGATGTATTTTTTAATCTTAACTTCAAACCATGTTTTCTTCAAAAAGTAATTCAGGTTAACCTAAGAGCATTATTTTTTGCAATAGAAGTAACATGCCATTCTTTATTTTCTCATCCTATGTCTTTCAAACAACACTTTTTGACACAATACTCATTAGGCAACTGCTTTATGCATTTGAACTCTAGTTTTCTTTCTCTTTATACTTACTCTTTGAAATAGTTGTCCACATAAAACATACCAATAAACAACAAGAAAATAATATATTATGTCTTATTCAGCAAAACGCACTGAAAAAGTAGAAATGATTATTGTTAAGTTTGGGCTACAGAGGTACTTCCTTGTACTTTAGATCTAGCCAGGCAGAGGGCACCGGGGCTGGGGAGAGGCAGCCGGTGTTTGTGCTGGAGGTAATACAGTACAACAAATAGTCCTTCTAGGGCTAAATTAAGACTACTTCTTTGAAAGTAACCTCAAAACCTTTTCATAGCATTCCTTATTTCATCCTTTATCAACATTATTCTGTCTATATTCCACTCAGACTGAAAAAAGCTTAGTCTCGGCCGCAGTTCTTTAACCTATGTCACAACCAGTGCCTCATTGGTTTCCACAACGTGATTTTACAGAACTCATTCAAATGTTTTCAATTTCAACATTCACCACTCCGCTCATGTGGTGTCGCATGGATAGAGCAGTGACACCTCTGTTATATCAAGAAGCACTCGGTTAGAGTGGATCAGTGACCACTTTACCGCATGGAATTCACTGCTGACTGCTTAGATGTCCAACTGTACGGTTTGCAAAGGGATACTAAGTAAATATCATGCCTTGCCGTGTAATGCACCTTGAGGCCCCCTCCACCCACACCACTTTGGTTGATATTTGTTATTGTTGTCTTTTTTTACTTTAGTAGAGCAGCTATCTGGGATCCCCATAAAGGAGAGGATATGTTGTGATCCACTACTGTTTAATTATGTTTTCAGTTTGTGTTTAGGATTTCCTCTTTTTTTTATGATATCTTGCCATATAATTTCTTTGTTGTTACTTGGGGTTAGCTATGTTTTTTCTGTTTGCTTACTTTTTTTCGAAGTGTTTTCTAATAAAAAAAAAAAAAAATAATAAAATAAAATAATCCTTTTATTTCTTAGTGTTTAGTTACATTTATTACTACTTTCTCAATCATTCCTCCTGTTGTTGGGATCAAGTGTCACTGATGTAACTGGAATTACTCCCGTCTGAAGACACAACCCTCTGACGGAGGTTTTAAAATAAGGTAACTTCCTGTTCAGTTTCCTATTTTGCCAGTGGCCCTGGGCCGCTAAAGGCTAGTCTGAGCACTTCGCAGCTGAAGTCTGTGGAGAAGTCTGCACTTGCTGGACCAAGTCAGACTGCCTTTTTCCTGAGATTCAAAAGCAGCTGAAAGTAATGTTTTTATTTTTCTGGCGATTCAAACCAATTTAAACACAGTGTTTCCTAAAGCCTGATGCAGCAAAGACAGATCTCTGCTAACTGAAATCTAACCGCCGAAAAACGGGGCCCCCTGTTTGCCGAAGGAACCATTAGGAGCTGCCAGACCCCTGACTGCCTGTGATGGAGAGACAGAGCAGTACCAAAGGAGCTGCTGTTGGTGGCTGTGGCTACAAGCTAACAACCGTAGCTAAAAGGGAGATGTCCGTTGCTACTGTGAGTTATAAAATTAACCCCCTTTGCAAAGTTGCCTCTTATTATTGCATTGGATTAATCCAAAATCTCTTTGAGAGCTGCACGGACTGGACCGAAGACAGGGGCCTGCAGAAAACTGGACCGAGCTGAAGGCCTTCACTCCTCCAAACCAAAACAGTGACATCATCCTTCCCCCTCCTTTCCATCTGATGCTCAATAAGTTCTCTGCTCAGGTGAATTAGGTAGAATAGATAGTCGTGTTAGTGTTTTATTGGAAATAAGCTTTCTGATTTAACTGCTCATATTTGTAAGAGTTTAACTGAATGATAATGCTGACTGCAGACTGAACTAGTCACGTGTTGCTGATGCTAACTGCTATTTTGGACTGCTAGCATTGTAGCTCCAACTACCTCATGCTGAACACATTATAGAGGCTATATCGTGAGCTAACTCTGTCTATTTTTCAGTCGGACCCTCAGTCCAAAAACATGACTGTTAGGTTAAGTGGCTTCTCTATATTCTTCTTTGGTGCATGTGTGCGTGAATGGTTGTTTGTCCTGTTTGTCTTTGTGTTGCCGTGCAATAGAATAGCGACCTGTCCTGGGTGTACCATGCTTCTTGCCCATTGACAACTGGAGATAGGCACCAGGACCCGTTGTGACCACAGCAGGGATAAGTGTGACGAAAAATGGATGCATGAAAAGTTATTGTGCCTGACAACATTCACTTGACTTTTTGCACTTGTCATTGGAAACTTAACATGATTCATTGAGTTCTTTGAAACTATCTTGCTGATCAAAATGCAAAAACATATTTTATAAGTAAATGAAATAGGTCTTATAAGTGATTTATAAGTCAGTTCGTTTCAGGAATCTTTTAAAGTAGTTCCTGGCAGCTCCTGGATATTTCAATGCCTGAGCCAAGAGGTTATAAAATATGACCATCATAAAAACAAGTCCCAGAAATAAACAAAGTAAGAGGAAGCTTCTTTTGGCAAGTGTAACTAGTTTCTGTGATAGAAATGAACAGTTTACTCTGGCAACCACTGATGTCATAGTAAATGGAGCATTTTTCTTAAAAACTGTTAATTTTCATCATATATCATTAATCTGATTACATTTTTAGAAGTCTGACATTAATCAGAATAACCTTTTCAGGTCAGTGGATTGTTCCAACTCTGCTCCCATTTCAATCCATGCCACCCTCCTCCTCTAGAACATCTGCTTCAGGGCCAATAATGTAATGCTGTAATATTTACACCTGATGTGCATACTCAGGGCAGATGGTGAGTGCACATTGACCAATCCACTTACATAAGCATGGAAAACACTCTTTTTTTTCTTATGTACTCACTCTCTCACTTTACTTATTTAAAGGGTTGAGGCCTGAAAATATTGACTTGGACAAACAGGTTTAACAACAAAATTCATTTGTTCAAGATATAGCGTGAACACAGGGCTTTCACAACATTTTGAATGCTTGATTAGGTTTTGTGTTTAAAATTATATGTTTTGTTGCCCAACGATGACCATTATATAGTATTTGAGCTGCAGAAAGCATAAACATCATGTTTTTATACATATTCATTGAGAGCCAGTATTAAATAAGAGGAGTAAAATAACCCATTCTATGTCCTTTAAAACTTTAAATGTTGCAGCATGGAATGATTGTCACATGTGGAAACTGAAAGGTTTTAGTATTCTGAAGTAGAAAATGAGCTTTTGCATTTGACTGGTTAATTTTAAATTGCTTTATGAGTAAAATTGATTTGATCTGACATAATATAATAATTGTATATTAATAGAACCAAATAGAGGTTATTTCTTCTTTATTTGATTATACTGCTTTTGACCCTTTCATGCATAGTGATCAGTGTACAGCTGTTTTAACGTGTCTTTTTCTACATATATTAGACAGGGGGAGTAGAGGAACCACCATTTCAACAGAATACAGTATTAGAAATGCAAAACTAAATTACAACTACATCTAATGCAACACGTTTGTTTGTATATGGATTTATTTTACAGCGTAAGTAAGTACTTAAGTGGACCAGTGTACTTGTCCACCCAAGTACACTTGAGTGGACAGATGAATATTTCTTTATAGAATAAAGATATAAATTTTTTTAACCTTGTTTTATATTCCTAAGGATGTATACAAACACTAAGAAAATCCTGAGTTGAATGAGAGGGTTAATTTTCACAGTTTGTGATAAGTTACTTGTTGATGCCAAATATTTATTGAAATATTAGTACTATATAAATTGTGTTTTTTTAAATACTTTTAAGGACTTTCAGCACCAGCATCATAATGGGAATCAAATAAACATTGGGGCCAAAACAGCATAAATCACATCAATTTGCTATTCATGTATCAAGATATATAATGATTTATTTTTTATTTTTATTAAAGGCTTTGATTGGTGGAAGTTTCTGAATATCCACGTTTGACTCAGGAAATTTTGAAAAGAAATCAAATAAATTTGCTTGTTTGGGTACATTTCCTTATATTCCCTACTGGTTGCCTCCATCACAGAACAAAAGTGTTACGTGTTGCAGACACATTTCTCAAATATACGCCTACACATGTAGACACTAAAAGCAAAGCATGCAGAGCGTATCTAAGGGAGTAACGTTAATGGCCATTGAGGAAAGTGACTGAATGGAGCTGCTGGTGGCGATGCATGCAGATGGTGGGAAGGTGGATGATTTATTGTGATGGGACAGAGTGGGTGAGGCCGTGAGGAGCTGGTGGTGGAAGAAAGCACACAATTTTTCTGCAGTTGAAGCAGGTGTGCAGTTTTACTAAAACCATGCATTAATGTTAAATGGGGACTGTTTATAAAATATACATCACAGCAAGATTGCTTTTGTGTGGTTTTGGGTGTTGCTGATGTTTTGAGAACATAAATGTGTTCAATCTGTACAATTGTTGGGACATTGTGTCTCTAACACAGGTGTTTTAAGGTAGCTGACAATAAAAATGAAACAGAGGATCTGAAACTTTATTGTTGTTAATAAATTCAGATAACTAATCGTCAACATTAGGATAAAAATGTGGCATTAGAGAATTTCTAGGATACCATGATTTGTTGAATGAAGAGAACAAAGCGTACTTTTACACTGCATATATGGGAGTATATGTGTGCTGATCCACACATACACCATGCATGCTTGGTGTGAAGGATTGCTGTTGAGTCAATGAGTCGATACAATCAGCTGCTTTTCCCGTGATAGAAAACTTTTAACTAGTGTACAAGTTATTTATATATCTATAAATATAAATAAATAAACAAATAAATAAATACATATATATGTAATTATAAATTGCATAGATTTTGTTGTCATTTTGTCAAACAACTCTTTCTGGGAACAAGATTTTGGATGTCAGTCACATTAACTATTTAAGTATAAAAATATATATACATGTATCTATCTTTGAAGAACTATGATTGTAGCTTTGTTATTGGATCCCTAAACAGCTAAGTTTAGGGAGAACTGTTTCCGAAGACATGCAGAGAGGATAGGTATATCTTTTCCAATTACCTTTAAGGTCTTCATACACTGTGATCTATTTTAAGATAAAAACAAAAACAAAAGCAAAAAGAAAATTTACTAATTTACTCTGTAGTTTAGCCTCTTTATGATCACTTTATCTTTATGTAGAAAACAGTTTTTGCCTTTCTGCTTGGATCAATATAATACTTGAAAGCTGAAGCATTCTGGCATCGTTTTTCAAGCCATTAAAAGTGAGAAGAATCTAGTCTCCCTCAGCTTGTTAAGACAGCATTGATGTCCATCTGCCTGAGCCCTCTGCCTGATGCTAGGTATTCTGCTAAATCTGTTCCATTTGTTCCATTTGGTCCTGTTCAGGCAGGAACTGTGAGTGCTGTTCAGTCTAAGCTTCCAGGTAGTCTATCTTTTTTTAACAAGATTCGGAAAAAGTGCAACAGTCCGGACCTAATATATATCAAAGACAATTTGAAATGTGCTTTTTGTGTTGGTTCTTTTCTTTCATCATCTAGAAACTAAGTGGATTACTCATTTTAAAGCCTTTATGGAAGCGTTGTCTAACTTCCAGGAAAAAAGTTCCAGGGCTTTCTCTCTCCATCACCAGCTTCTGAAACTGTCTACCTGTGTGGAGAGACCCTTATTATAAACGAAACTTCTACAAGCAAAAATAAAGAAATAAATATAATGAAGAAATTAGTGTTGTAAAAGTTTTTTTTTAAAGTTCATTTAAGGCTTAAATAAAAAAAAAACAACTCATTATTCTTTAAGGAATTAAAAGGGGCCTATTTATGGACCATGTCTATGGAAAATAAAAATAAAAAGTCAAAGATTGAGTGAGAAAAACCAGAAAAACTGATTCCCAAAGGGAAAAGACATGAGAAGCGCTCAGAGTACAGTATGAATGCTGGTGTTCACCAAAGCCAGAGCTAAGGCAAGTATTCGGTATTTGCTGCCAAGTTGATGGATTTGTAAGTCACAGACTTACTTTTATTTGTACAAGTGACAGCAATGCTATTTTTTGGGTTCCTAGTTATAGGTAGAGAAAAATACATGCTACACTTAACGGTTTCAATGGTTTCTTCTACAGCATATTTGGTGTACATAGTTTTAAGCCCCGTCCACACGAAGACGAACCCTGGCCTAAACGCACAAATTTTTCACCAAACCAGCCTCTCATCCACACGAAGCCGGCGTTTCGGGGGTCTGTAAACGATCATTTTTTTATTCAGCCTTCAGAGTGGGAAGATTCTGAAACGCCGTTTTCGCGTTT
>NW_015150802.1:400452-434440 GCF_000732505.1 Cyprinodon variegatus
ATATATATATATATATATGTATCTTTTTAGTGACTATATTAAAACAGATAAACACCTGTTTATATATATACCTGTGTGAAAAAAGAAAGAAAGAAGGACATTTAGACTGTAGTACACAGTTTGCAAATTTTACATATGCAAGTGGTCTGTCACATCCTCTTTCTACAATAGCAGCCATTCAAAATGGCCCTTCCCAGTCAAAAGCCAGCTGAATGGCAGCCCACTTCACTGCATCTCCCACCAGAATCTCCTTCAATTTCCTTCCACTGGAGTGACCTCATCCTTCTCCTTGGCCTTTTTTTTTTTTTTTTTTTAAATCTGGCTCCACCTTTACAGGTTCTGAGCAGGAGATGGTGCTTCTCTTTAGATCTTAATATCCACAAATCATGACAGAAGGAATATTTTAGTACAAAGACTGATGTTTAAAAAGGAATTGTAGGGGATCAGCCAAGGACCAGCCAAAGGCTCATCAGGGAAACTTATTTCTTCCAAGTACTCTTTTCACTTCTGCCAGCACCTCCTTCCCATTTTATAGGGGTTTAGGTGCCTGAGTGAACCCAAAACCTCAGGCAGGCAAAGCAGCTCAACTGTGGAGCTGCTCAGTGAGAAAAAGAAACTGCAAAGCTGCACTAATAACGCACCCTTGAATATTTTAGACACAATTTATTTTTAATCCTAGGGCTGGAAATCAGAGTGATACAGTCCCATATTGTAGCCCCTTAGGGTGTTTCATTCTTCATACTTTTTTAATGAGCACACTTCTGTCCATCCAGAGTTAGGAGTTGAGCTGCTACTCTGCAAACTGGCCTAAAATTTGGCTATGATGGGAACTTGGCAAATTGTCAGAAGTTTTAGTCTTACATGATTTTGCCAACTTCTACCCTACATACACAAATAGCCCCAGTTTAAAGAGGTTTTAACCTGCAACAAATAAAACATCAAAATCAGCAAATTACTGGAGGAAAGTTACGTGTTTAGTCTACACTGAAGCATTTTTCTTTTCTTTTTTTTTTTTTGCTAGACCAAATCTCTTTTATCTTTCTGATTTGACAAATAGAGGCTAGCTATGCACTTTTTAGTATAATATTTTGGTACTTTCCAATTTAGGCTGGATGGTCATCCTAGAGTTTAATCTCAGATCATAATTCTAGTTGTACAAAAATGCTCTGTGTTTACTTAATGGTGTAAGCTCTGATGTAATCCCAAATCCTGACTGTCATTCCGCTTTACTTGACCTTTCAGTTGATGTTAGTAGTTGGATGCAGTGACCTTTTTAGTACATTTGTAGAACAGCATGTTTAAAAAAAAATCAAAAAATAACTTAAAAAAAAATAATTAATTCGTGATTTAGGTGTTTAAAAGACATTTAGAGCATGTGAACCATATTACTCCAACCCTATTTGCTGCAGTGTAGGAAATACATGTCATCTGTATCAAAACTAGAGTACAAAAGCAATTTATTTTTGTGAAGAAATTAACTCAATACTTACAGTTATAATTTTGTTTCCCAGCAATAACAATGGTAAATACACTATTATACGTTAATAAACTTGTATATTTGGTATTAGGTTTACAATTGTATTGCTATTGATTTTGGTTTCATAGGTAAGGTAAAGAAGCAGCAGAGGAATTAAAGGGTGTTACAGCATTAAGCAATTTGTTGGGGACCATCAACTGCTTTGCCTGTTTGCATTTAAATAAATACGTTTTTCGGGTGTAATAACTCAAAGTATATACTGTATATTATGTAAACAGGGTATCTATAGCATAATTGCTCTATGACAACAAAGGTTTTTGTCACTTTAAAATTAAACCATGCCAGGAAAGAACTTTCTTAATGTGTCTTCTTTTTCTCTTCTCTTTCTTATTGTCATGATGGGTTTTAGGTTCTTAGCCCACATGCAGAACACAACGGAGGCTGGGTAAAAGTTTAACAGAGTTTATTGAATGTTTCAACACACAAGATAATGTACAGGGTCTGGAACTGGTCCGGGCTGGTTCACTGAAGTCTGCAGAGATGATAATTTGATTAGTAAGGCAGGCAGATGAGTTATGAGTCCTTGATAATTCAGAATTCTACCTTGACTGAATCCGGGCTTCTCTTTGAGAGAGAGGGAACCGTTGGGTCCAGAGACTGTTTGTTCAGCAGAGTACACGAGCAGCTGCAGCGTCTTGCTTCTGACTTTGAATGGCAGACCTTGATCAGAGTTTCCAGCTCTTCACAAAGAGCAGCAGGGGAATCCACATAGGAATCTTCAGGTTTGGCTCACCAGGGCAGATTGGCAGGTTAAGCTCATCCAGAGCTTCAGGCTAGAGACAGGTTTCCTGTGAGGCAAAACAGAAGAGAGTTAGAATCTGATCTCTCTCTAGAGACAACTAAGATTCTTTCAGTTTCTAAGGCTCAGGTTGCTAACCAAACTAAGGTCAACACTGCGGCGTCGAGGCAAGGTCTGGCAGCTGGTTATAAAGGGGAGGTCTCCTGATGAGTAGATGTGTCTCAGGTGTGCTGGAAGACTCCAGCTCCAGGAGACCCACGGCGCACTCTGCTGGAGGAAGGTGGTACAGCTCCAGATCCCAACACTTATTAAGTTTCATAATTTCACAGTTATGAAATTCTTTTCTGATAATCTCGTTTATTATTTTTGCTTATTTCCCTCTGGACTTTAAATTGACCAGTAATTCAAAAAGCACTACAAATTAACAACTTCATGCTGAAGTATTTCACATGTAAAAAATGTTGCTATTTTTTTAAAGTTAAATATTAAAAAGTGTGGGTGTAATTTATTTATATTTTATTTATTTTTTCCCAGTGAAAGACGTGTATTCTTGTGTCTGAAGTGTGCTAATATCTTTATTATAAATGAAAACATTTTCTAAATAGCACAATTTAAGATAAAATCTAAAAGTGCTTTAGAGCTGTGATCTCATTTAATTGCATCACTGCTCAACACCCTGTAAGCCATATTTGTTAATTTAGTTGTTTTATTGTGTAGGTAATGTCAGACAACATTGTAAAATCTCCTAAAAGTGTACTAATGCAGAAGAAAATAGCTGAAGCAGTTTTTTAGGTCTTTGTTGTGCACCTTTTCTGGTGATGAATTATTGAGAAAAAATTGAATAAAAACAATTTAAAATGAAACATCATTTTATAGCTTACTTATTGATTTTAAATATGAACAAGCAGGTATTAAACTACTTATAAAAAAATCTATTGAATTTTAGTGCTGATTTTTTTTATTTATCTTTTTAAATCTTTTTTATGCATTTGTTAACTGTATGATTTTGCACAAATTTATTTTCTGCACAAACCTATGCTTTTAGTTCAACGGGAGCTCCTGAAACATATTCTGTTAAATTCTCTATCATAATACTAAAAATGTGTATTTTTAGCATAGCAAGCATCATTTGTAAACCAACTTAATACAAAAACTATAAATGATCAAATCAGTCAAATAAAAAATATCAAGTCTTGATTATAGTAACTTTGTATGCCTGGTGCTGTTTTGTTATGCGGTGTTGCACTGAGAGATAACTGTGCTACCAGGGCAAATACAAGTGATCTAATTAGATCAGTGGGGCAGACAGGCATGATTGTCACTTTGCATTGCAGAATTAATGCATATGAGTGGCCTTCTTTTATGTTATTTAACTGACATGAAAAATTCATCATTATGCAGAGTTTAACTGACACAACAGAAACTTTGAAAAGAAACCAATTTGTCCGTCCTCTACAGTTTTTTCTGCAGTCTTGTCAGTCAGAAATTTTCTAAAGCAAGTGATGATACAGAGATAATTTTCTTAAATAGCCATGTAACAGTAAATCTAACTGAAATGGGTATATGGAGGATGGAACATACTGTAGATGAAAATGGCAATCAGAACTACAGTCTCCTTGGAGCATGCAATGAAGTTGCCTATGACTTTGTTGGCAGAGACGTAATATAGGATGTATTTGAACATAGAGCTCTAATTTGAGGGACCAGAACAGCTGCCTGAGTCAAAACCAACTGCAAACAGTAGATCACTAATTACCAGTAATAAAAATAATAGTGACCAATATTTGAAAATTACAGAAAGGAAGGCCACAGCCATTCAGGAATTAAAAATAATTACAGCATTTTTATTTGAATATATGTCTTTCTCACACCCTTTTGTAATTATCCATTGCCAACTATCATAATGTTGTATCAATGTCTATTCACCCACAGTGATTAAAAACACCTGCAATGGTGAGATTTTTCAAATGTTAATGCTTGAAGCTTTGGTGAAAAAGAGCAACATGACATGAAACACTTCACAGGAGAGATAATGATTTTAAAAAATCTAGTGTTCTGTAACTTGGAAATGGATAAGGGGATTGTCCTTGCCAAGAATGTGTTGACTGCATGAAAGTCATAATTGTTTATTATATTACTCTTAACTTTAATAATATTACCATTACAATTGGCTGATTAATCTAAGAAACAATACCAGTTATTTGTAACAATCTAAACTTAACTTAAATAAAAAAACAAGATAAATGGTTATACATTGTCAATGTTTGGTTAAGGTTTGAGGACCCAGATGCAGAGGCAGGGAGGCAGAGGTTAGTTCTTGAAGATTTAGTAAATGATCACAGGTCACAGGGGCAGGAATACAAAAACCCAACATAAAATGTTACGCAAACCAGAACCATGGAGAAATCAGGGGAAAACAAGCACGACAAGCCAGAGAAATAAGAGGAGAGACAGGGAACCAGCACTGAGGTACTGCACAGGGAGAGTATTTATGGTTGACTGAACAAAGGGAGGACTGACGAGCTGATTGGGAGCAGGTGTGAACTGAGGCTTCTATGAAAAGAGCTAGGGAAAAGGAGACCAACACAAGAGGGCAACAAAGAAAAGCCTATCAACTCAAATACATCCAAAAACACAACAAAATAGGAATTAAACTAATAAAACTATAAAACAAAGAAAACATGAATCAACATGAAACTGAAAACTCAAAGAAAACTTAACAGCACCAAGACCATAACATACATGTATTTTATTTCTATTGCCTGAAAATGATTAAGCCAGTTTCTAATGGGACACAATCTTGTCACAAATAAATAGAATATAAACAGAATATAGTCATTATCCTTTATCTTTTAAATCCAAAAACTGATGAAAAATACCAAATTTGTTATTATGTTTTCCTTTGGCTTGCAAGACACTGTAGTTGCAATCCTTTTTTGGCAGAGAGTCAAAGAGCTTGTATTGTATGAAATCAGGGATGCCATTTAAGGCCATATGGCATGCATTCAATAGTTCCTTTAAGATCTTTTGCTTGTTTTTCAAAGATTCATCCTTTATTCCTGTGCATGACCTGCTCAAAAACATTTAGAATCATTGAAGAATCTTCATCTTCTTCCCCTTAAGAAGTGTAATTGTGGATCCTGGGGTATGGCTAGAGACTGCTCAGTGGTGCAGTAGAGAGCACTGCTGCCTTCCAGCAATTTTATTAGTTCAATTCCCGGCCTGGGGTCTTTCTGAATGGAGTTTGCATGTTCTCCCTGAGCATGGGTGGGTTCACTCCGGGTGTGGTAATGATGTGTCTTTAATATTCTTTAATAATACCTGTATTATTAATTCAGTCATTGATTACCTTTTGTTTCTTTTGCTGATAAGAAGTAAAATAGTTATTTATTATCACTTTTGTAACCAGATTGGGCATAACTTTTAACCAGGATTATAAGTTTACCATAGAGAGATATTTTTATGCAGCATTGCACTTTTTTATACAATTTACTAAAATGAAATGTATGAAAAATCTGTTCTTCAAAATGTGAATTTTAATCTAGATCAAAACAACTAAATAACATTTGTAAGAAGCCATCAAATAATCTAAGTACCATAGCATTTGTGAAGATAGCTGAATAGAAGACCTACAAAAGAATATCAAGAGTGTGTCTTGAGTACGTAGATATTAGAAATGATTACTTAAACCTGTTGGTTGAAGGGCAATTTTGTTAAATTACAAATATTTTGTTTTCAAATTAAATATACTTTAAACAGTACATTGTAACTTTGAAACTGTAATTTAAACAGTTTCCTACACTATATTTGATTTGTTTGTCTTTGATTGTCTCAAAATTTTAGGTATGAAACAAAGCTTTGCAAACACAAAAAGCCTGTATGTAGCTTTTAAGGAAAAGCTCTGAAGAGTGACTGAGAGAGAAAACTGATCTAATGCTGTGATAATAGACGGTCTGGTCCATATCAGGCATAAAACTGTAGGTGGAGGTTGGCGTGGGTTTCCATTTAGAAACAGAAAACTGCTGAGAAGCACCTGTCGGCACAATCTGTCCTCCTCCACAGTGTACCTCTCTGAGGCTGCACAGACAGCAGCTGCTCCAGAGTTGGGGTTGGTATTTCCTCTAAATTCTTGATAGTTCCTTTTTCTTTAGCTGATAATCTGAATACCCTTTTTTAAAAGCATATTTCCACACAATAAAAAGCTTTATCTATTTGCCAATCTTTTTTAAGTGATCAGATGGATGAAAACCCCATTTTCAGGGACTCGTTTGCATTGTATTTTAGCGCATTGATATTTGTGTCATGTAATTGGCCATCTTTTTCGCAAAATCCTGGTCTGAGTTGGAGTGATGGCATCCATTCTACTTTGGATGGTGCAGCTCTTCTTTCTAGGAATCTGGCCAAATGTATTAGTCCTCCAAAACCCTGACAGCCCAGGGTGCAAGTCAGGAAGAGGAGTCATACTTTAACACACCTCTCTGCAAGTTCTCTACTGTTAGCAAATCATTACTCCATTCAGACAGTCTCTTGCCCATGACCAAAAGCAAATACAATAGGAAAGAATCTTAAAGGAGTAAATTACTTCATCCCTGTACCAGGGATATGTAGCCCGGGCTTTTAAGGTAGCTGTAAGTAAACTTTTATTTGGAAAACCATCTCTTGACCCAGAGGACACTGTCAATTGTAGACCTATATAACAGAAGTTATTGTCTTTGGACCAGAATCTCTGAAAAATAAGCTGATTAGTCAGACACGTCATTTGGATGGGATTTAATTGATCTCAGATAATAAAGGACCTGTCGTTTAAATCCCATGTCATAGAGGTTTCTGGAATTTCCTTCTTTCATCTATTATTCAATATTGCACCATTTAGAAATTACCTGCCCCGGGATGATGCTGAGAATCTAGTCCATGCGTTTCTTACTTCAAGGCTGGACTATTATAATTCTTAACTATCAGGAAGTCGCAAACTAAAAGCCTTCAGCTGATCCAAAATGTTGGAGCTTGGCCTGTTCTCAGTGCAGTCCTGTTTCCCTTACTCTGATAGCAGCTCACACTCAGCCTGGTTCTACTGGAGATTTCTTCCTGTTAAAAAGGAGTTTCTTCTCCATTATCACTACATGCATGCTTGGTGTAGGAAATTGCTTTCGAGTCAGTATGTTAACGCAATCAGCTGGTTTTCCCTAAATAGAAAACTTGGAACTAATCTTACTGTTTAATCTTGTTGAATTGTCTTAAAGTGCCTTGAGATGACATATGTTGTGATTTGATGCTATTAATAAACTAAATTTGAATTGAAACATGGTAGGATATGGCTAAAATGTTTCTGTAGTAATGATTTTTAAAGGAATTGGCATTGCCCTTAGGACTTTAATTTAAGTAGGTAGAATAAAGTTACAGGGATAAATAGTTTTGTTGGAACCTACATAGGGAAATAGCTGCTCAAAAACATAATTCCACACAAAACTTTGAGCATCTTTACATCTTTGTGGATTTTTAAAGTGTATGAGGGAAGCCCATTGACTGTAAGAGCCATGTTGCATTCAATGGCTTTCCTTCTGGACTACCTCACTATAGTTTTGTCTGCTGTCTTATCATCATGGCTCAAAGTTCAACCCTAAAGAAGCACAGCATAGCATTTTTATTGTTATCAGGAACACTTGATCTCCATCGGCAGCCATTTCAACTGTTAAAATGTTAACATTTTTGGAAAAACTTCTGGATGAGATACAAATAGAAGTGGAATATGGACCATACAGAATGTTGGTCCGGTAACATTCGTTGTTTTTAAATGGTGATATTTTTTTTGTACATATTGTCAGGGTTAGTTGTGGTAGAGGACCCAAATGCAGAGGCAGATAGGCTGAGGAGATTTCTTGGGAGTTTAATGGGGCAAAAACAGTAACAAAGGCAGGAATGCAAAAATCCAACTAATAATCAAAAGCAAACCAGAACTATGGAGACATCTGGGGGGAAACCAAACACGAGGAGCCAGGGAGAGACGAAGAACATGGACAACAGCATGGGAGGACAGCAAAGACAAGGAACCAACAAAGAGTGAGAGCAGAGGGAGAGCATATACCTGTATAGCAGAGAGAGACAAAGGGAGGGCCAACGAGCAGACAAGGAGCAGGTGTGAGAGGAGACAACGAGGGAGCCAAGGGGAAAGGAACATACACACACAAGAGGGCAAAAGAGGACAACAGAAAAACATGAGAACTAATATAAATCTAGAAATTACAACAAAACTGGAATTAAACCAATAAATCTAGAAAACAAGGAGCAAAGTAAAGAACAGCAGAACCAAGACCATGACACATATTTCCAAAGTAGGAGGAACTGGACAACCTGGTGAGGGGGGTGGGGGTTGCTTCACATAAACCTTGTTCACAGTAAAAAGAAAAGAACCACCCTCTCAGTCATGCTACGGACTCTTGAGCAAACCTTAACTTTCTCAACCATTGGAAACTTCATCCTCTTTTTGAGAACTGAGATGAATTAAGGGGAATGGTCTTAGACAAATAGGGAAAGGTGTTTTTAGCTAATTTTTTGGATATTGTTTATATAATTTATGTTTGATGTGTTCTTTTCAAAGTGTTTAATAAGCTGAAAAAGTTACTTAACAGGCTAGTTAGCTGCTATAGAATACTATTTCTTCTTAAACAGATCCTTATGTATTTTTAGTGTTGATTATGAAGTTCTGGATCAAGACTCCATTACCCTTTTGGTCTTTTCTTCTTTTAGAACTTTGTGTGTTCTATTTAGTTAGTATTAAACAGAATAATTGATTGTACCAGGGAAATTATAGTATTTAATAGATTTCAGCCAAGATAAAGATATAGGTGCCTATGATTATTTTATACAAGTTATCTGGTGTCTAGATAGATTAGTGTAGGTTAGTTCTTGAAACATCCCTTTCCAGTTAATAGCTTGATATTACAGTGAAATGTATTTTGGTTTTGGTTATGAAGTTATGGTGCCAATTACAGATTAGTAAGTGTTAATAAGTGTAAACTGTTTACATTCAGTCGTAGCTAAAAAAAAACTTAGGTCCACAACCACAACAGCAAGCTATTTACTGTTAAATTAAGTTAAAAGATTGTAAATTGATCATCCAAATTATTAAATGCTATTAGCCCATTGAGCACAATTCTCTAGAGTACCAATGATATCTATTAATCTTTGATAATTTTTTTGGTTAAAAAATTATAGATTTGTTATAATTTTCCTTAATCAAAAAAGAATACTTGTACAACCCATTTCCAATGAGCTTTTCTGTAAAATGTAGAAAATGTTTGATTTAAAATTGCTAGAATTCTGCATGTCATAAGGTGAAATGAGAACCTCTCTACCCACTATTTCTTTTTTTTTGTTCCTGTTTAAACCTAAAAAAAAATAGTTTGGTGTGTACAGAGGCAAACAAACATTTGCTTTACAAAGAGGGCATTCATGACATTTTTAAAAAGCAAAGATTTCAAAACGTATAGATTTAAGTGAACAGAGCTACTGTATATGTAATCTTATTTACAGACCTAATAAATATATGCATTTTTGATTAAACCTTTTCAAAGATATATGTATTGTCTTCTGAATTTGTGGCAAACAATGGTGTTTAGTTATTCATTAAAGGTTTAAAATAATTAATTTTTTTTCAAATTCTTTCCCTTGCCAGACACGTCTGTTATTCTATTTAGTTTAATGTGGTGCTGTATCAGTAAAGCATTGCTGAAATGCTTTATTCTCCCTGGGATGTGATTTACTTAAAGTACTGTTTGTAGCCACTAGGAGCATCTTAAGCTATATAGAAAAAATGCGATTTAGATGAAGAAGTGGAGCTGTTGGACTTTAGCTGCCATTGTCTTTTATATATACAGGACCCTACAATAGATTGTGAAGTACAATGCATGAATAATTCAACTTCATGACAAAAAATGTTGTGAATTTGAGACTTTGAAGTTAAAACCTTAGCAATTAAACTGAACCAAGGTCAGTCTCTTACTAAATCCAATGACACACTCCTCAGGGTGTATCCTAGGAGATTCATATGTGGGTACCTTCCCTTTACTGGAAGAAAAAAAGCAAATAGATTCTTAAAAACAAAGCATGCCATCATGCCTCTTTTATGATCAACAGGTGTTTCAGTTTTGGTTTTCTTTTTTGTTTTCATCATTACTTTCTGTTCATTATGTTTTAAAGGTGTTGCCAGATTTAGTTTATTCCTCTATGAAAATAATTGCTTGAAAGGTGTTGCTTCATTATTACAATCTTGATAGTTTATTTTTTGGGGGTTCTGTTCTTTTTGGATTTATTTATCTTAGATTTGTATTAGTCTTCCCCTGGTATTAGTTTATTTGTGTTTTACTTAAGCTCTTTTCCTGTTAGTTTGTCTCCCTTAGTCTCACTGCTTTATTTCTGCCTAATTGTCTCTGCATAACCACTGAATTAAATCACCTGCCTTGTTTGTCATTCTCCGTTCTTTCTTCATCTGATTTTTTAATTGTTCTTTGTTATTACAGCATTCATTTCTGACATAGGTTTGTGTTCAGTTTTTCTTTAGCAACTCCTGTATGTCTCTCTTTTCTATTATTAAATATGTCAAATTGACCATCCCACCTTGCTGTACAGTAAGTACTTTGGTTCTGCTCAAAACCCACACCACAGTCTAGCTTTTTTAATGTTTGTTTGGTTTATTCAATGCTCGGGTTATATAAACATTTATAAGAAATCAGAACTACAAAAAGATTATAATAGGTGTGTTGATGCATTAAGCCAGTTTTCCGTACTAAAATACAAGGATATCCAAACAATGAAAATTCCAGTTGTGCACTCTCACAGCCATTTTATAATATAACAACAGGAATCATTAACTTCCTTGTCTTTTGCACTGATTGAAGCAGAAAATTAAGACTTTTATAGATTTTAGATCATTCCACCCTGCAGTCCTCATTTGACCCCATATTTAGAAGCTTTCCATTCACCTGGAAAGCTTGCTCTTCACACAGAGGGAGGACATGAGAATCCAGCTGAATCACAACCTTTTCTCAAAACTTCATTCTGACAGGTGAGAAGCAATGGTTCCCCAGGGCAACAACTAGAGTTGGCAGCAGCAAGTATGATAATGGGGCTAGCTGGATATGATTAAATAGATGGAGACTTATAAATATAAATAGAGCCCATTTTCTGCACACCCCAAGAGGAAACATGGTACACACAACTAATCTTCAGCTAAGATGTTATGCAAAACATACTATGTAAAAATCTTTCTGTAGTTCGAACATTAAACATTAGCAGAAATACATTTTATTTAGTCCTATTTGTTATCTTTAAACATCCTAACCCAAGTGAGGAGCTGTGCTAGCAGTTTAAGCTTTGGCCAAACAGATTCAACATTCTGTGAAAAGGTTATTGTCAAGAATATCTTCCAACCGCAGTTCTCAGTAGAGTGCAGCTACTGTGTACACAAAGCCAGACAGCTGATGACTTGCAGAACAAATTACTGGTGCATGTGGGCAAGCGGAAGAAGCAAGCATGGAAGCAAAAAAGCTAGAATCGACCCAGGTTGGGCTCACTTCTATGCTCTTGAGATTAAACTAAATCTGCTACAACCAAAACATGTGCATAGAAAAAGGGGGTCCAGGACTATTGTTCTCACTTCAGAGTGAATGAATCTGAATGTAATGTTTTTAAATTTAGAAATCAAAGTAATTTTTTTTTTTTTTAGTGCCAATACACTACACATTTAATTACTAGACACGTGGAAGTATATTTAATAAAAGCACAGACAAATTTGTTGTTTTCTAACTGATGCCCACATAAATGCATCAAGGCTTTGCTGAAATAGACTCAGACTTTGACTCAGTTTTTTATCCTTTGGGATTACTCCTTCAGGCAAATTCTAGTTCCAGTTGTTTATATAGAGTACAAAGGGCAGAGTTAAAGTAAGGTGTCATTAAAGATACAATTCAAGATATTAATATAATAAAGAAATTACTCCTTCTGGATTAGCATGTTGTAAAACAGCATTTTTTGGCATCTTGTTTATTTTGTAGCAATCACTCATACCAAGCTTGCATGAAGGGCAGTGTAAAAAAAAAGTCGTAAGGAAGACATATTTAAATTTCAAATCATTCTGGCTTTAACATATATATAAATGTATTCTTTATTAGACCATATTGTCCAAAAAGTTAGAAAATTTATATTTAAAAAAAATCCTATCTCAAAATCTGTGTTTTTTCTCTTCGTTATTTTATGTAGGCCAGTTAGTTATACCTCAGTCTAAATACCTAAATTCGTCCAATCATACAGTATATCAACGGGAATCTGTCAATCAAATTGAGTTCCATTCCAGTGTTCACGGGGATGGACGTCTGTGTCTTCAGCAGGCGTAGAGCTAACAGAACTGGCAGCGTTTGCGAGACAAGGGTTCAAACATGTGCAGCTGTAAGCCTTCTGCACCAAACAAAGCTTCTGCTGCCCTGGCATCCTCTTCTACAACAACTTCTTCCCCGCTTTCCTCCTCTTAATAAAAAATGTGTGACAGAGGAGACTCATCCACGTCTTCCGACACAAATCTCTCCTTCTCTTGCATGTTTCCACTGTCCATAGCGTTCCATGGCAGTGTTGTTTCTAAGTCACCGATCTAGTGCTACTTGGTCCCAATTTAATTTCCCACTGGGAACCTACTAGCACTAAGTTGCAGGTTAGCAAGATGCTCCCAAAACACCGGCCACAACCAAACATGCTTGCTAACCTTCCACCACAACATTCCCGCCCCATGATAATTGACCAATCACATTCACTTTATTCACTTGTTTAAAGTCGGGCACCACTTGGGAGAATTCAGAATTGCGGAACAGCCGCTTCCCTACAACTTTAAGTTGAACTCAAGTACAGTGTACAGAGAGGTTCCTGAAATAAGTTTCCATCGTCAACCAACTGCATTAAAGACACATTACTAAATGTAATGCAAAGCATTGGATGCAGTGGTGTCAAGCTTGTCGCCACGACTAAAGAGCAGTGGAGATGTATTCTCTGGAGGGATAATTGATATTTCTGCTCTGAAAATCTAATAAATGGGTTTGGCAGTTGCCAGAAAACATTGGTACTTGTCTGACTGCATTGTGCCAAGTGTAAAGTTTTGTGGAGAGGGTGTGGGGTACTCTGAATTGAAGCATTCAGTGTACCACACACACAGGGTACAGCACAGTGGGACATTTTGGACAAATCCATGCACCCAACTTTGTGGGTGTATACATTTCTATAAACACAATCCTAAACCTTGTGGACAGCCTTTCCAGGAGAGCTGAAGCTGCTGCAGCTGCAAGGGTGGATCAATGTCATATTGAACCCCTATGGATTAGGAATGGGTTCTCACTTAAGCTAATATGTGAGTCATAGCAGGTGAGCGAATACCTTTGGCAATATAGCATAGGTTCAGGCTGTAGAGTTTCAGGGCTGGCATGTCTACAAGGATAGTGTTGAAGGTGGAACTGATGTCCACAAATAGCATCCTAACATAGGTGTTAGGATGCCGCAGATGTGTCAGAACCATGTGAAGTGTAAGAGAGATAGCACTCACTGTAGGATGATTATCCTACAGTGAGAGATTGTCATTCAAGCTGGAGAATATCCAAGCTGTAAGGTATAATATTTATGTTTTACCTGAGAGGGATCCCTGTGCAGAACTTAATGATGACTGGGATCCAAATGTGAGGGTGGTAATCAATAATACATATGTGATGGATTTTCACTTATAGCTAATTAGCTGGCTTTACCTGAACTGGTATTACCTTAATCAGCTGTGCTAAATCAGAGAAACATTGAAAACCTGTAGGTCAGCAGCCCCTGACGGCCAACTTTGAGTACGCCAGTGCCTTATCTAATCCTCTTTCTCTGGCTCTTCAGCCAGCCACATCTGAGACGCTGTACCTCATGAATGAAGGGCCATGCTGGCTACACAAAGAATTTTCTGACTGCACAAGTTAAATGTGTCTGTTTGTAATCAGAAAACCAGACTCTGCAAAACAAACTTTCTGCAATGTTTCTCTCTTTGAGATGCTACAGACAGTTCATCTAACAGGAAATTATATTAAATTCTTGCTGCAGGCCTGATATACTAAGCTTCACTGCATGAAATTAAATCTTAGAAACTATATTATTTTGCAGAAAGAAGAAACATCTCTTAAGCTGCATTCTCCAATACATAAGTAAAAGTAACATTGTTCATTCTTTCTCATTAATAAAAAGGTTTCTACACTTCCTTAGCTCTCCTTCAGCTGTGTAAAACTAATAGCTGTTCTCTCAGTGTGAATAACAAACAACTGGATTAATTATCACAGCAAGAATTTTGCTCGGTGGGGGGTGGTAATCGGGGTCTCCTCTTACAAGTGGCCAGATTTTGCTTCTGAAAAGAATTATTTTCAAAGACACTGGCAGAACAAGATGTTTCTCAATAACTGACCAGAAACAGTCCATGGTCAAGTTTATTTGCAATCACTTTTGTAAATCACAGGGAGAAACCTGTGCCTTTTCAAAAGTGGTGGGACTAATATTAAATTGGCTGTGCAAACTGTCGATGAAGTTTTTCCAGTTAAACCTGACGATAAAACCTAGTGAATTATACGTTTTTAGATAGACCTGTCAACTGGTAATTTGCTGGATATGTGTGTATTTATTTTATTATTATTGTTTTGTTTGATAGCTCATTTTCCTGTTGCACTTTTATAACCTCATCAACAATCAACAAGTTTTATAATAATCTGAATGGGATGTCATGTCCACTTTCCTTTTCCTTTACTTCTGCTTTGCAATATAAGAATGGTTTGTAAAACCAAGTTACTTTGTCCAATATTAATCTATTTTTGACTGTTGATTTTAGTGGCTAAACCTATATGCAAATCTGTTCATCTAAATGGTGATGTTCTTAACTTAAGTGGTCTTAAACTCCACTGGGAATAACTTCAGGCTGAATGAAGCTATGGAGCTAGATCGGTCTCAGTTTTCACAAATACACATATGTGATTAATACATGCACAGGACAGGATCCACACATGTACAGCACGATTCACGCCAGCACAGAAATATCCACAAATAGGACAAGATCCACAGACGCACAGCACGATTCACACAAGCACAAAAAAATCCACACACACAAAGGTCAAGATTCACAGACGCACAGCACGATTTACGCATGCACAAAAAATCCACACACAAAGGACAAGATCCACAGACGCACAGCACGATTCACACAAGCACAAAAAAATCCACACACAAAGGAAAAGATTTACAGATGCACAGAATGATTGATGCAAGCACACAAGATCCACACATGCACAGAACAAGATTCATTCTGCTCCATTATTATACATAAAATTACAAAGTACCAGTGGTCTTTAAACTTCACTGTTCAGTGTGTTTTTTTGAGACTCCCCTGACATGCCTCGATACACAAATGCATTCTTTTAAACAGGGGATGGTTTGCCACCAATCACAAATGTCTCTTGTATAAGCCAATCACAAGACTACTTCACGTGGGATGACATCCCCAGATCCCACATCCTCCGTATCCACCTGTCGATAGTTTGTTGTTTTCAGAGTTATTTAGAGCTACATCTGATGATTATTTTGCAAATCGATTAATCTTTCAAATTTTTTTTCGATTGATCGATTAATAATTGGATAGCAAAAGGTTCCTTAAAGTAAACTTTTTAAGAAATTAAACCAGGTGAAACTAAAACTTTTCAACTTGAGCAGTCCTGGATAGAAAAAAGTTTTTTTGATATTAATACAAAACGTTTTCATATTTTTTTTTTACAATTTTGTTATTTTTGAGTGGTTTAACGATTAATTGATTACTAAATGAGTTACCAATTATTTCAATAATCGATTAATCATGATTAATTGTTTCAGCCCAAGAGTTATTATTATTCAACATTATTGTTGTTGTTATTATTATTGCATCTGAATAAATACAAAAAAATGCTAATTACCACAATATTTGGAGCTACAAGCAAAAAAAGGTTAATAAACGGGTGGTTATCTCTTAATGAATCATTATCAGATCATGCTGGTCTTGTCTCATTTAATTTTTCTTATACTGTACCAACCTTTATTTTTTATGACAAACTTTTATATATCTAACCTGAGTAGTAGATAATCACACCCAAGACTGGAAGTCTATGCTCCTAAATCACAACCATAAATCAGCAAAGCAACCTATAAAAGCCCTATTTATAATAACCAACAATGTGAAAATAGAAACTAAAGGTCACCAATTAGTTCTAAACATCTTTAGACCAACTCATGTTTATCCCTGGAGAACCATTGTACCACATTAGTGCCTTACAAGGAGGTTTCAATCATTCTGTTACAGTCTCTTTAACTCATGCAAGCTGCAATCAGTGGTCTTGTCTCACTTTTTGTTGATTAGCTTGGTTCATATTACATTTTCTAGTCCTCATCTTTAGTAAAACAAAACACATTGCAGCCTTATTATTTTTTACTTGGGCAAGAACCAAACATTTATCAGCCCATGTAAATAAAATGAATTGATGAACATACTGTATCTCGTTGTGACAACAAATTTCAACATCTTATTTTTCTTTTAAAGAGGAATAAGACATAGCAATTGACTATGTCTAGAATTAATCCGGAAAGCTAGTTTATCTGCTTAATTCTTTCTTTCATAGACAGTCACCTACAGAGATATTTTTCATTAGCTTTTATAGCATAACATCTGTTTTCGGATCAGTGCTTCTATGTCCCTTTTGTGGATTTGCTTCTCTCTCCTTTAACCCCCTGTTGGCCTCTTTACATTTATCCAATCTGACTGTATGATCTACTTGAAGTTTTTTTCTGTACAGGGCCTTGAGATTACCTGAGTTGTTAATTTACTTTATGCCAATAAACGTAATTGAATGTTTTTTTTTCTGCTAAGATAAGATTTTGCTTCCATAGCTCTTTCATCAAGCAGTAACTACAACCCCCACATCAGATAACCCAAAAAAGAGAAATGTAACACAAAGAATAAATTTGAAAACTGACAAAGTGACATGAAAATTTATTTGTTTCGTTAAATAAATAACAGATCACATTTCTGTGATATTGATTGTTTACTGAAAAACAAAAAAGGTGAATGTATGGACTGTTTTATCAATGTGTGACTGATGGCATCACAGATGCAGTGATTGATGAGGATGATAGTGTTGGCATTGTGTTTAGGGATCAGCTGTTTGCCTGTGGGGATGGTTCTGGCTCAAGAGGTAGAGTAATTCATTCCTCAGCTGGAAGGTCATTGGTTTCTCCCCTTGCTTTCACAGCTATTTCAACTCCACATGGCTTGGTAGCTAAATGGTAGAATTTAAATCTTGGTTTTCAACCTGAGGACTTTAGGAATTTAAATCGAATTAGCCAAATCTACAAGCCATCACAGAACTTCATCTTCAGTCTATGTTTAGTGAATGTAGCTCATGTCATGTCATTCCAAAAAAATAAAAAGTAATCCACTAGGCTTGGTCAGGAAGCTTTTTTCAATTCAAAATGTAGGGAATAGCATTGAGTTCGAGGTTTTATACAATAGCCCAACAAAGCCTTGTTTTTATTTTGAAAGCATGCAAATTAGAACAGATGAAGGGGTCCACCCATTTGGAATGGGGGTCGTTTGGCTTCTTCTGTTAGACTGCAATACCCCATACCCATCTGTCTGAAAGGTCTGTCGTTAAAGGGAACTGTTGGCTTGGCTGAATAGAAGAGGTCCTCCACTCTCCTGTACAGGGGGTGGGACTGTGATGATAATGGGAAGGGATTAACTCAATAGCTGCAAAGTAACAAAAATAGCTGCATGTCATGTCATATGTTGTAGAATGTAATGCTGCTGTGACTTACTTTTGGATTGACATATGATGTTTTGTGAAGACATTTCCAAATGAGAAAACAATTGAAAGCATTGTTCAAGCTTGAATCATAGTCAAATAGTAACTCTGTAAAAAAACTATTGACTAAACCAGTGAAACTCCACTTAACTAAGCTGCTATTAAGAACTACTATTAAAAAGAAATGAAAATGGTGAAAAACCACATTCAATAAGATTTTGTATTTAATTTGTTTTTTTTATTTAACCTTTATTTAACCAGGACGTCCCTTGAGATTGAAATCTCATTTTCGAGGGAGACCTGGCCAAGACAGCACACCAGTTAAAATACACACAGAAATACAACATAGACAAAATCTCACATAGAGGAAAAGACAGGTCACATAGGGCAGTTACATTTTTGGATTACATGACATTTTAACATGGCCTTAAATTCATTCAATGGGACTAGATCATTTAAATGGAGCAAGTTTTGTAAATTATTCCAGGACCATGGAGCAAAGTAAGAGAAGGATTTCTTCCCCAGCTCAGTAAAAACCATTGGAACCTGGTAAGAGCGCCACCTGGTGGAACAGAGATGAAAATGGCTGGAATTTAGCTTGAGGAGATTACATAAATATGCCGGCAGTTTACCCAACATGGCCTTGTATAGAAAAATATACAAATGAAGTTGTCTACGTAGACTTAGTGACGGCCAGCCTACCAGTTCATACAGCGTACAATCATGAGTACGGGAATAGGAGTTAGTTAAGAAGCGCAAAGCACTATGGTACACAGAATCTAACAGGTGGAGAGTACTAGAGGCAGCATGCATGTAGACAACATCACCATAGTCCAAAACACTTAAAAAAGTAGCCTGCACAAGTGTTTTTCTGGCTGACATGTTAAAACAAGTTTTATTTCTAAAATAAAACCCCAGCCGTAGTTTCAGCTTTTTTACAAGTTTTTCAACATGAACTTTGAAAGAAAGTTTGTTGTCCAGCCAAAAACCTAAATACTTATATGAAGAAACATTTTCAATTAAGTCTCCATTTAATGTGTTAATAGTTATATTATCTGGGGATTGGGAACGAGCCCTTGAAAACGTCATAAATTTGGTTTTCTTAGTATTTAGCACTAACTTAAGGCCATGTAGAGAAACTTGAAGCTGCTGAAAGGCCAACTGAAGGTCATGCATGGCTTGGTTCAGTGAAGAGGCAACTGAATAAATTACAGTGTCATCTGCATAAAGTTGCAGTTTAGCAGTTTGCACGTCCTTTCCAATGTTATTTATGAATATAGAAAATGAGATGGGGGCTAAAATCAAACCTTGAGGAACACCCATAGAAATTTCAAAACAGTCTGATTTAAGACCATCTGTAGAAACACATTGCGTTCGCTATGTAAGATAGTTTTTGAACCAAGTAATAGCTGTGTTTCCTATGCCAATGTTAATATACAATGATATCACAGTTTGGCATGAATTTTATTATTGACAACCAAATATTATCACAAACAGTTTGGGGGGGGGGGGGTCTTCTGCAGATTCGAACCGAGCCATCAGCTCCGGGGTCGACCAAAATCTCGGACGATTCAACATGTTGTTTTATTCTAGGGCTTGAATTAGGGCGCATAGAGCAGCCAAAATGCCATTTTCAGCCCAACCAATGTTACACAACCTAATCAGAGACCTTCAAAAACAGCACCAAATACCCTATATAATAATTTTATGATCCCTTTAAGCATAATTTTAAGTAGACAGGGTGTCTGCCTCATGAGCTACAACTGGTAGTTGGTTCGTTAGGAGAGGAGCCTGATAACTAAATTATATGCTCCCAATTTTACTTTTAGAAATTCTAGGAAGAGCAAGTACACCACCAGATTTAGAGAAAAGTGTTTTATTAGGAACATAAGGTACAATCAGATTCCTGATATGGTTAATCAGGGCTATATATGTGAAAAGGAGGATTTAAAATTCTATTCCGGATTTATACCAATTCAATGAAGGAAAATGAAGAAAGAAGAAAGATCTTACCTGTTTAAATTTTCATTATTCTGGCTGAAGCATTTTAATTCTTGAACATCTATAATAAAGGTGCTGATAACAGCAGCACAGCAGATATTTCTCTCCAGGATGGGGTCACAGCCAAAAAGGAACAGACGAGGCAAACGTACTATGAGAAAAAGCAGAGAGAGGATAACGTTAGAGATTGAACGAACAGATTCTGCAGAGTAGGAGAATAGAGATAGAATGAAGCAGAATAAGGAAGTAGGGGTCCCTTTATCCTCCAGAAGTCTAAGCCTATAGCAGCATAACTGTAGAGATAGCTCAGGATAACCTGAGCCACTCTAACTATAAGCTTTATCAAAAAGGAAAGTTTTAAGCCTACCTTTAAAAGTAGACAAGGTGTCTGCCTCACGAACTAAAACTGGCAGTTGGTTCCACAGGAGAGGAGCCTGATAACTAAAAGATCTGCCTCCCATTCTACTTTTAGGAATTCTAGGAACCACTAGTAAACCTGCAGTTTGAGAGTGAAGTGTTATGTTAGGAACATGAAGTACAATCATATCTCTGATATAGTAAAGAATTACAATAGTCCAGCCTTGAAGTAACAAATGCATGGACTAGTTTATCAGCATCACCCCTGGATAGGAGATTTCTCATTTTTGCAATATTCCTCAGATGAAAGAAGGAAATTCTAGAAACCTCTTTGATATATGATTTAAATGACAGGTTCTGATCAAAAATAACACTAAGATTTTTTACTTTATTATCTGAAATCAGTTAAATCCCATCCAAATGAAATGACTGACTAATCAGCTTCTTTTTCAAAGACTCTACTCCAAAGACTATAACTTCTGTTTTGTCTGCATTCTGGAGCAGAAAGTTACAAGTCATCCAGGTTTTTATGTCTTCAAGACATGCCTTTACTCTATGTAATGGGTTAGCTTTGTCTGGATACAAAGACAGATATAGCTAAGTATCATCAGCATAACAGTAAAAATGAATCCCATGCTGTCTAATAATTCTACTGATTGGGAGCATATATATAGTAAAGAGAATTTGTCCTAGCATTGATCCCTGTGATACTCCACAGGTAACCCTTGGGCATAAGGAAGATTTAAAGAAACATGCGCTAAACAGATTTGCTTGAATTAAGCTTTCTGGATAAACACCAACTTTTTTGAGGACTAAACTCAACTCTTGCATGCTTGAATTACACTAGACAAGTGTACCACTCTTTTCTATCAAAATACAACACAACACTAAAAATGACATTTGATCTTGCTGTGCAGGTACATTCACAACATCTGTGGATATTTTATCTAAGGCAACACTTTAGACACACTTCTTCCTTTCATAACAAATAAATCTTAATACATCCGTCAAGGTACGAGGTAGAGCATTTTGGACCTGAAACAGCCTGGTTTACTGTATGCTTATGTAAAATTTCCAAACATCTGAAGGTGCAACATTCATGGGCTATTTATACTGCTCTATGTATTTAAATGACTAGTGTGTGATAAATATTTATGATAAATTTACTTAGGGTATAAAAGGTTTGAAGAAAAAAATTGTAATCTTCTCCTCAGTCCTGTTTTTAACTTTTTCCTAATTGATCTAGTCATATATTTTATTTTTTATTTATTGATTTGTTTATTTCCCGGTGGAACACCCTGAGTTCCTTTTCTTTTACACATCGGAATATATTTGATCTATTTGTTTTGGATATAGATTGTTTTGTCTGTTTGTAACAAAGCTAAATCAAATCTTTAGGATTTGAAGCGTTTCACCAATCCCTACATATTAACTCACTCAACAGATTCTCTCTAAGATTTAAGGTAAAAAATGTGGTGGGGACACTACAGAAAATTATACGAAGTCATTAAAATATTAATAAAAAATATACTATTTGTACAGGTATTATACAATTCGGGAAATTTGTCACTAATTATGTAAGGCCACACCTCTTCAATGTTTCGATTTCAAATATCATATTCCTTACACTAATATGTGTGTTTAATACATCACATGTGCGGGCCATTCAGTGGAGCAGTGGATTGCACTGCTACTTTGCAGCAAGAAGGTTCTGGGTTCAATTCCCAGCCTGGAGTTTTTCTGCATGGAGTTTGCATGTTCTCCCTGAGCATGCGTGGGTTCTCTCTGGGTACTCTGGCTTCCTCCACAGTCCAAAAACATGACTGTTAGGTTAATTGACTTGTCTAAATAGTCTCTGTGTTGCCCTGTCCAGGGTGTACCCTGCATCTCCCCCTTGACTGCTGGAGATAGGCACCAGCACCCCTTGCGGTCCCACTTGGGACAAGCGTGTCAGATAATGGATGGATGGATATATCATACATGTCTTTTTTGAAATGTTCTATTAAGGGTCTTTTGCTGGGTTTCATTACTTTGAGTGCTCTAGAGCATTGACTGAAAATAGAACAGTTCTTTACCACCATCACCATATTATCCCAGACAAACCATTTCTTTATTGCTTAGCAAACTTTGGCATGACAGTGAGCATTAACATTTCAAATATTTGAAGGGGAGAGGAAAGCATTTTCAACTCTTATACTAAGACAAATGAGAAAGGAGTTTGCTTCTGACTGCTTTTTATCTTGTTAGTCAGAGAAGATTGATGGTCTGCATATTGATTAAAACACATATAGAACTTTTCCTGTCACCACAAGAGCAAACAGAAATATTTTCTTTAGTCTAAATGTCACAGAAATTCCACAAACAGATGCAACTGTACGTTCCTGACATTTGAAAAAGAAACAGTGCCTCAAAACTTGAACATCTGCTTGAGGAGAGGGGAAAACAAGAACAAAAACAGATTTGTATGTCTATTTCAATGTGCATTTATCTAACCTTGTTCTATACAGATCTTGGCCCTATTGAGGCACACCTTGTTGTCGATCAGTGCTGGATCGCGGTTGTTTGTACAACACAAATCAAAGTCTACCGTTGATGAAACACACATCGGCTGTTTGTTATATTCTCATGAGTGACTTAAAATGGTGGTAAACATAAAGGAACATCCCCTCCCCCTCTTTTTGCACAAACATGGAGCTACAGGGATCACAAGCTGTACTGGAACACGGGAAACCCAGCTAACACTGTTGCCATGACAACCCAGCCAGAGGATAACTGTTTTACAGCATATTACACCACCCACCACCTTGGCTGCCTTGGAAATGTGTTGCTTTGGCAGTCATTCAGACATACCAACTGGGGTGATTAGAATAGGTCTAGTGAAGGAATTGCCTTCTGTCCCACAAGAGCCACTGATAAATGTAAGGAGTAAACACTAATGAGCCTTCCTATTGTTAGATGTGCAAGAAAAGAGCAGACATTAATTGAAAGTGTTGCATCAGCAGTGGAAATGTCACTGGTTTTAAGAGGTACACCCCAACTGCATTAATAATAAATCACAGTTTACTAGCACTTAAAGGCAAATAACAAATTTGGCTATGGGCAATGTGACATAATTCCCTAATTTGGCTAAATCGAAAGAAGACAAAAAATATAGGAAACTATATAAATTTCATTAAAAAAATGAAGGCACTACATTGCGAAATACATGTTTTATTGTAACCTGATATAAACCACATAGATGTGTTTATTTAAATTGCAGTGGAAAGTGTTTGCCAAAGGGAGGGACATTCAGTACAATTCTTCAAGCTGACTGGATAAGTGACCAAGTAGGACATGACTCCCATGTCGAGGTTTTAGCCCATCAACTAGTGGAGTTAACTGATAATTCAAATCCCATCAGGAGCAACACACAAACATCTTTCCCATCCATAGAGGCACAGATCGCATCTTTTTTCTAGTTTTACAAAAAAGAAATATAGGGTATTCCAGCAAAAACAAGCAGTAACAAGTGTCAAGTATGTCAGCTAACAGCTAACAAGTAGCCTGTGCGACCATGTTTATTTTGCTTTAGCTGGTTGTTTCTGGTTGATGTCACACATTTCACTACATTTCATTAATTTGAAACATTTCTGTATTTGAAGCCAATGTATTTATATATATATATTTTTTTTAGGAGTTTGTGAATTCACAAATCTCACGTCAGTTCATCTTGCTTGCAAGATAAGCTTTGCTATAGTATCAAAAAAGATTAGAAATTAAGTTTCCAACAGCTTTTGTATAAGAAATCAAAAACATATATGTTAAAATGTGACATGAGTAAAGTCCAAAATTAAAACAAAAAATCATCATACATTTGCTGGACAATCTAATTCCTTCATTGTTGTTGTTGTTATTTTTAGGTGATAATGATGAACCCACATTTAATTTTAGGCTTGCTGCTAAAGTTTCTTTACTTTATTTGATCCAACAGTGCAATATGTGCCGAGCTACAGGACGGCATTCGACTCAAGCTTTTCATGCAGTCCTGTTTTTTGTACAGAGTACCACGCTCAGTCTAGCCGGATTACTTCCAGTCTATCCAGTTTCACCAATCTATGACAATGTCAATAAGAATAAGAGCATGTGAACGGAGCACCGCACCACGCATTTCCCGCTCCCCACTCGGGAGGATGTTCGCTCAATTCACTTTGTGCCAGGGCGCTCCGTTCAAAATCCGCTCAGCGCTCACCTTAATTTTCCTGCCGCTCCGGCGAAATCGCTCCACGCTCGCTCAAATTTTCTGGCTGTTAAATTATCACAGCTGCAAACATAACACCTCCCTCCATTTATGTTGCCCCGCATTTCCTAATTAATTATTAATTTTATTTACTAGACTAGATTAAAAAAGGTCACTTTGCATTCCATTGCAAATGAGATAATGACCTATAATATGCTACTACACGCCGGGGTCAGTGGCTGAGGATTGTGCAACAAATTTTTTAAGGATTAAAATCTGTTGGCCTGCAACTATTTTTTTAAATAAGTATAAGTTGAAAAAAATACCTTTAAATCAAATGAATGTTATTTTACAAATTCTATAATCCAACATTTTTAATTAATGTTGTGATCGCATTGAAGCGAAATCCTTGCTCCGGCCTGCGCTTCACCATATTTCTTCCTCTGTGCTCCACTCCACTCACATGCTCTGATCAGGACAAGCGGTTACCAACTTTCTAACTCAAACCAGCTTTGACTACTCATGGATCTGTGAATGCAGAGTATAAATCTGCAGGTTCAAGGTAACAAATAGAGTAGCAAGGGATTGCTAACTGCTTAAATGCATATTTTGGACATTGTCATTTAACAAAGCCATGCCTCCCAATTACTGTTCTGCATATGAATCACGTCTCATCCCCCAGATCTAATCCCCTCAGGGGTGAATTGGACTTGGGAGCAGATAAAAAAAACAAAAACTTAATTTAATTTGGTTAGTTGTAGTGGTAAAGTAGTGGGCTACAATTAAGCTGGAGGCTGATGCCACAATTGCATCAAATTACAGGGTTTCTGTGGGTCATTAAAAGAAATTAAATAGATTTTCTGAAAATCAAGGCCTTAAATAGCATTAAAAAGCATTAATTTCAACATTCGGAGGCATTGGAAAGTACAATGGAACAAAAACATTGTTATTTACAATTTATGTTGAATACAAAAACATTGTTTTGTTTAGAAGGAAAGTGTGATAATCAGGTGGAACCTATAATTGACTATTGTGTACAGCCGATGTACGAAGTCAAAACACTCGATGCAACGTGCTGTCTGTGTCGCATATACGTGCTGTGGCGAAAGAGCGAAGCTAATTTTAGGACAAGATGGGAAAATGTAACTTTCTGCAAAAGTGTTTGGAGGATGAACGATTCAACACCTGGTTAAAGCTCGCTGACGGTAAACCAGGAGAAGCATTTTGCAGCGTGTCTAAAAAGATGTTCAAACTTTGTACAAAGGGGGTCAATGTGGTGAAATCACATATGCTGTCGGGAAGTCACAAGTCGGCCATTAAAGGCAGACAGCAGTTTACCGTGCCGAATTTCTTTGCTGTAGCCAGCAACCCAACCTCTGCTGTCACCACAACTGTAGCGACTGCTACAACCACCTCTCCTACTGGGACGGTGACTGCCACCAGCAGAGTCTCGCTGGGGGGGAAGACCGGTGACCTGCGAGCAGTATTTGGCTCGAGCGCGACTTTGGAAGCCGAGGTGGTGTATGAACACTGCAGTGATGCGCCACTCTTTTGCATCCAACAATGGTGTTTCTGAGTTATTTCAGGCAATGTTTCCTGATTCTGATATAGCCAAATCTTTCACCTGTGGAAAGGACAAAACCAGCTACATTATAAAATTTGGACTTGCCCCTCACTTCAAAAACATGGTGATTTCTACAGTCAACAAGGCAGGACCCTTTGCTTTAATGTTTGATGAAAGTCTGAACCAGTCGACAAAAAGTAAACAACTAGATGTCCATGTGCGGTTTTGGAAGGGTGGTTGTGTTTACTCCAGTTATCTCGGATCACAGTTCATGGGACACTCAAAGACACTGGATCTCCTTCAACATTTCAAAGTAAGTATAGTTGCGCTTTCACAAATAGACAATTCAAATTATATTTTAGACCATTTCTCATACACAGTTAATGTAACACAAAGTGCTTTGCAAATTATTGAAAATATGCAATGATAAAAAAAGACGACTTAAAACAGTTTAAACAATGACAACCCACTCGCACCTTGTGTTATATGCACACACAGACTCATGCAGGCACACACAGGCAGACATTGACTCACACATACAGGCCCATGCACAGAAAGGAACGCACTCAAAAATGTGGAAACCTTGATGTTTATGGAATTATGTTTAGATGAATCAAGAATTACTAAGTCAACATTCTATGTTTTTATTGCAAATCTAAGATGAGATATGTTTATCATTTCTCAGTGAATCTTATAACTTGGAGATGATGCCTCTGTGTTGACAGAGGTGTGCGCCAGCCTTCAGAAGGATACTGATGAACTTGCTGAGAAAGCTGAAAACAAAACAGGCACGCTCATGGCTCAAATGATTACCAAATCAAATACTCTGAGGAGGAGACACAAGAAGAAATGCCTTGAACTCAAAAACATTGAGACAGAGTTGAGGAAACGAGCTAAAACGTATGCAGTATTAAGCATACACAGTTATTAAAGATTAGCATTTTCAAACGGTTACAATTGTTTCTGTGTGTGTGTGTGTCAACATGTATACAGTATATGCACAGTTTGACATGGGCATTAAAATAGATATAAATAGCATTAAAAAGCATTAAACTAGATTAGCTTATACCTGCAGAAACCCTGTATTAGTACAAGAAGTGGATCATTTGAGTAAAATCATGTGTCAGAACTTTTTTTTTTTTTTTTTGGGGGGGGGGCGGTTTACCATTAATCCCCCATCAGTGCAGTTTCAGTGTAACATACCCTCCTCATTTATACTGTTAAAGCAAGCAAGAAAAATAAAATACAGGCCGACTTGTATATTTAACAGCCTGATTTTCATAATGCAATGAATATTAAATTTTACAGAAATCCAGGTATTGACATCCACTCACCTGTGATGGCAAAAAATCCTTCTTTTATACTGTGTTCAGGCAAGTGGCCAGAAAATATGATGAATTCATTCATCAACTGCATCATGGCACTGGACACTTGACTGACAGCTCAACTGACTGACTCAGCATCTCCCCACGGTGGACATGAAGTCCTCCTGCCAACACACAGTTGTAGGATATTGCATATATATGCAGTCTGGCCCATGAAAACCTGTATTACTCATATAAATAACTGTCATCATGATGCAAAGGATCTCACAATTTGCGCTTTTATTATTATTATTTTTAAAATTAGGTTTATATATAAATTATACAAGAAACTGGTGAATCTCGAGTGTGTATAAGGACAAAATAAAGTAGAAAGCAAATACAATATAATGAAAGGTTGTTGTGTCAAAAGGGAGAAAACATCAAGATATATATATTGAAAACTATTCAATTTGTCAAGAACATATTTTGTTTTGGCTGTTTTTTGCTTTAAAGTCCCTTATTATGATGTTGCGCTCTGACTTAAATCGGCTCTTAGGGCACGCAGTTTTTTTCCAAAACAGCTGATTGGCTTCATGGTGGAGCATTTTCTAGGCTTTAGATCAATCCGGAAAGCTATCCTGTCTCAGAGCAGGTTTGTCGTTCACAGTACGCTACCACGGTGACTAGCCTTGCTAAGAATGAATCCAGCTTTGTGGTACCAGAGATTCAGGGTTGAGACTGAACTTGTCCAGAGGTGTCAAGTTAAAAAGTACTAATACTTTGTTACAGTACTTAAGTACACTTTCTAGGTATTTATACTTTACTCCATTATGTATTTAGATCAGTTTTTATCCCAGTAAGCCTGGCTCCAAGGTGGAGACCAGTTTAAAGGTCCTTCATAAAGTTCTGGTTCCATGCCCTGTCTCTTCTACCCTCTAACACTGAGCCTGCTCATCTGCAACTGATCCTGTATGCTCCTATGCGTGTTCGTCTGGTCATGTTTCTGGATCCTGTCAGACTCTGAACCTGCCTGGGAGCTTGTGATTGCCTGGAAGCCTGGATCCTGTCACTTGTCTGTTCCTGCCTGATCTGGAACCCTGTCCACAGAGTGTCTGAGATTGGGCGTCGCCCCGCCCCCCCATCTGCAGTTGCTGCTTGCCACAGATGCAACAGCTCCACTTTAGTTTCTGTTTGTTCATGTTTTTTTTTTTCAATAAACGTTTTGAACTTTCCTACTGACTGTCTCTCCTTGAATACTGTGTACATATGTACCGCTTCATGACATATAATGCAAACACTCATTGGTTAGCTAAAGGAAATCATCAGAAGGAAGAAGAGGTTCTTCAAACTACAAACGTGAATTGTCTATGCCATGCTACGATGTCAGATTCAGAAAAAGATGTCGAAATGCCTGAAAGGTTGGACACAGGCGAGAGCGTATCAGGAGATGGAGACGGAAACCAACAAGACCTCTCTCATCCTTGGCTCTATCTCAAATAATTTTTCAAAATAGTTGAAAAATTGAGCTTTCAATTCATATAGTGGCATCTGGCGGTTTTTCTTTAAAGGTTACTTTATACTTTTATACTTTAAGTCATTTTTGGAGCAAATACCTTTTCACTTTTACTTAAGTAAAGAGGTCAAGCTGATACTTCAACTTTTATCAGTGTTTTTAAACTGCAGTATCTATACTTCTACTTAAGTAACAAATGTGTGTACCTGCACCACTGAACTTGTCTCGCTAACCCACGAATGCTGCTGAGTGGTAGAGGCCTGAGATGTAAAATCACACTTAAAAGTCTGACACAACTGATACAAATATTAAAATACCCAATCATTTTCAATCAAAAGCTATGTGCAACTTGTATAGACTTTCCAGTCAAACTGTCAAATAAAATAAAATGAACGTAAAAAGCTAAAATATTTAAGTGAACCATGTTGTACTGATTTTTCCATTGTCTTCCTTGGTGACAAGAGTTGTCTACTGTGATTAAGATATCGCATCTTGCCTTCCTGTAAAACCTTATTTAAGAAAACTTGGAACTAGTTATTTAGGAATCATATTTAGCAGTTAATGTGGTCCAAGTTTCCCATAAAAAATACATATTTTATTATTTTGAAATGTTCCATAATGCATGTTACAGCCAAATATAATTAAGAAAATTATAGATTAAGGATGCAGACATCCTGGTGGCTTGACAAAATTAAAGAAAAAATATTAGTAAACAACAAATAATATAACCAGTAGGCAAAATAAAAAGCTCAGGTAATTCAGACATGACATTACAAGCTAGATAGTGAGCTTTTTATAATTGCTAAATGGTTGGTGAGTGAGGACCCAGATCTATTGGTAAGTGCTCAAAGTGTTGAACCTAATTTCAGGACATGACTAATAATAATATCCGTTACTGAGGCTCACAAGAGAAGTTCTGGCCACCAATCATGCAGATATTTCAGACAGCTTTTCTTTTTTGTCAACTTTTGAAAAAACAAACTTATGTTGCAATTTTTTTTAAAATACTGAAAATAAAGGTGTCAAATAACTGCAGTTATTTCATCTCGTTTTTTTGTTTTATTTGATATTCGGGTCAACAAAGTAAGTAAAGTTAAAAAACAGCTAATCAAAGATAAAGGCTTAACAAATTCAAACAACTTTTCAATACTTCTAAAGTAAGAATAATTTGCTAAAATTATTTTTAATGCTCTTAGTAAATTACTTAATTAAGACTCATGCATCTCACATCTGCATCACTGCCATTTGAGCATCTCTGAGCCATTTCTCCAGTAAATGAGGCCAGAGCAGGCCTTGGCTAATAGAAACGAAGATGAAACATTGTCCCAGCTGCACTACTGACATCCTCTATATGAGGTGGCAGATCCAGGCTACTCTCTGAGTACCTTCTGTCTTCATTATCTTCAGTCCAGTGAGGATTGGATCAGAACAAGCATTGACAATTAGCAATGTAATGTTGGGAAGTGTGTGTGTATGTGGGTGGGGGGGTCTGGCAACCTACAGATTTATTGTTTACATGGCTAAAGGTTCATATTACTTGGCCATCACCATGTACACTGATTGGACGAGCTAATGACATATGAGCACACTTGATCAGTCAGAGCTGATGAGGCTGATTGCTGAAATTACACAAGTTATTTGACAATTCAAATAAACAAGCAATGGAATGGAAAAAAAAAAATAATGTCAGAGCTTAGATTATTAAAAGTACATTACTGAGGTAATTATTTCTAAATTTGATTAATTTACAAGTTAAAAAGAATCTCAAAATGACAAAAAAGTAGGAATAAGTAAGTAAGAATGATTTCTGAATAAATGAAAGGAAAGATCATTCAAGCGGAACCAATTATTGCCATACTTTAACACTTTAGAAGTAAGGCTAACAGTAAAATTGTGACTATAATTTGCTGCTGAAGATTCTCAGTCATCCAGGTCATAGTGATTCTGAAAAAGCTAAAAAACAAACCACTGGACTTTGTTTTTACTTTTTTTTTTTTACATTTTTTTGGAGTGACTATGATTATATATAAATGTGTAAAGCTATCACACATTTCTAACTAAATATATAATGGTTGATTTTAGTGTTTCTTTGTCAAGCTGCTGCCTAACTTTATGAAGCAGGAAAAAGACAAATACAAAGTGAATCCAGTAGAACTTTTTATTTCCTACCTGGAATGGGTGACAATAGATGAATACACTTTTGGCTCTCAAAATGGTATGGGTGCCCTCTTTGTTGGTACTCGCCAATACCAATACCACCATTTAGTGCCTGATCGGGGCCCTGCCCGATACTGGTATCGGTATCGGTGCAACAGTGTTAGAATTCCAGTTTGTGTGGGTTGTTTTGTGTTTTCTTTTGTTCTCCCTTTCCACCACTAGATGGTGCCCTCTCGTTGTTTGGTCCTCCTCTCACACCTGCGGCATGTTGGGTCATCACCAGAGGAGTATTTGAGCAGCGGGCTGTCAATACCTCGACGCCAGAGTGTTTGCCAGTATTGGGTACTCTAGCCAAACTGAGATTAGCTGAGTCTAATTTATGCCTTGTCTATCTGAGTCTAAGCTTTGCCTTTGTCTTTTGTTCTCCGGTAGGAAGCCTTCCTGATCCACTGGATAAGCCTGGACCTTCTACCCCCCCTGGAAGGAATTCTTTGAGTCACACTGAGAAAGGGGAAACCTCCACCAGATCTGTTCAAGTCAACTTCAGGAAAACCCGGTGACAGTCCGCCCCATTGCTCCTCTGGATCAAACGCCAGTCTTCCTGTTCCGCCCTCCAACGAGTTCTTTCATCTCTAGATTAAACCCCACGAACTGGATCCAAGGGAAAACCAAGAAGCCCCCAATCGTGACTCCTATTCCCATAAATCTCAAGTCTCAGTCATATTTCCTCCGGGCCCTGAACAGATCATTGTGGTCTCCCCTTCAGAGTTTCCGGTTCACCAGTCTGCAGAGGTCCAACTGAGTTTTCCCAGCAGTATAATCTCACTCTCTGTTTTTATAAACCTTCAAATAAACCATTTAACATTTATCCTTGGTTCTCTGAGTGTTTCTCTGCATGTGGTGAGATCCTTAAAGCCCATCATGACAAACAGTAATTGATTTGTATCTTTCCAGTTTCTCATTCATTTTTATTTAGTTTAGACCTAAAGAAAAAATGGTTATGAGTCCATTTAAATGTTTGTAATTCTTACCAAGATAACGGCAAATTAAAGTAAATTGATTTAATATTTTTAAAAGAAGCAACAACAGTAAAATTACAGAATGAAATACATCTTAAAAAATGTCTACTGGGCATAATCCAGAGATAAAATTATGACCAGATGTGACCAATTGCCAAGCCATATGATCTAACTCAGCACCAGATGGATAGCTGAACCTCTCAAGTTTAAGCCGTTAGAGCAGCAAGTATACCTGGAGGAGAGATGAAAAGGTCTGAAAATCTTTTTGTTAGGGTTTTTTTTCCCGTGTTTTTCTTGTCGAATTAATTTTTCATGTAATAATCATTAGTGGGCTAACAGATTTATAGAGAAAAGTGGAAAAATAACACCACTCAACTGGGAGTAGATTGCAATGGTAAGATTTTATCTCTTAACCTCTTCTCCAAAATTAGAGGGTTATGTTTTGCTGAGGTAGTTCTGAAGGGTGTGTAGAGCTGCTGTATTTAAGGAGAAGACAACAATATTTGAAATGGGTTATTATCAGCCATCATGCTTGAACAGGGCTTGTGGTGTCCCCATTTCATTTTAAATATATTCATTTTTTTCTGCAGATATTACAAATGTTTTATGTAGTGACAGCTACAGCAGCACCTAGATAATATAGCACAAGAGATAAATAAGACAAATTCTGGCTTCGCAAAAACAAATTGTACTTGAATCTGGGAAAAAAATCATGTTCTTTGGAAATTATAAAGGAAATATAGATGTGAAAGTCAAAATCGATGGGGTAGAGGTGGAAAGAGGAAATGATATCAGATTCTTTGGTCTAATTATTCAAGTCAAAATGGATTTAGTGTGTGTACCACATTTGCAAAAACCTCAGCATGAGTAGCTTAGACTCATAAGTTGTAAAGGAATCAGGAATATTGTTATTGTTGATAAAATAGACTATAAAAAGGTGAAGGGGTACACTTAAAAACATTTCACTCCTTCATACCGATTTATAAACATAATATAATTTCTCCAGTAAATAATATTACAGCCGGAATGTTAAGTATAATCTTAGATGTCGAATTTGTATAACTGTAAGTGGACAATCATCATCATAGATCTAGGATGTGTTATTTGAGTTTTCACTTTATTTTTCTGATCAGTCACCAATTCACCACACGTCGCCTTAAGGCACTTTATAGAGACATTTCAATCAGATCGTCCAGTCAGATAGGTAAAAATTTTGCATCTAAGAAAAAAATCCGCTGATACGATCAAGTCATTGACTTTCAGGAAGCCCTCCTCTTGAATGAGCATATGGTGACAATTGATATTAGCTTGCATTTTCTCATTGATTTTACAGCAACCTCTTATACCAAGCATGCATGCAGAGACAGGGATGAAGAAAAACATACCTTTAACAGGAAGAAACCTTCAGCAAAACCAGGTTCAGTTTGAGAGGCTTTCTGCTGAGGCCAGATAGTGGTTCGAGGAGAGAGAAGTAAACTTAAAAAAACAAAGTAAGAAGTACTGATCCATAAACAATTTCTATATTAGAAAAAAGATCATGTCAACTTAGCTCCACAGAAACAGTTAAGTAGATGAGCTCTGAGCCAGTGTTCATGTCAAAGGGATGAAAGAGAGCACATACTTTAATTCACAGTACAGTTAGGGCCGGATCTATCAAAGGTTTGCGTGTATAAAAACGTGAGCTATTTCACTGCGCACGCTAAAAAATGTAC